>NC_137181.1:39667500-39880000 GCF_951804945.1 Podarcis cretensis
CTGACTCCCTTCTTGTTGTCCTTTCGCTGGCAGGTAAAGACCTTCTTGTTCCAACTGGGAACTGACTGCTTTTAAAGAAAGTGCTGGTGCCATACTGTTTTTTACTGCAATTACTTTTATGTTTTAAACAGATTTTTTTATATGTATATAGTTTTAATTCTATTAACTTTTTAAATGATTGATTATCTATGTTTTTAGCAATTCTTGTTTTTATTCTGTAAGCTGCCTTGAGTCCCATTAGGGAGAAAGGTGGGGTATAAATAAATATGTATAGACAATTATAATCTAATAATCCTACATGGATCTTATTAAAACAGTCCAGTCTGGTGGTTACTAATGCATCAATGATCATGGCTAGATAAGACTTCTCTAGGATAGTCTTCTCTAGTACAGGGCGTCTAGGTTGGGAAAAAGCACTCCTAGCCATGTTTTTGGGGTGCTGTACACACAATGGCATCCTCAAGTCATTCATGTCCACAATATTCATTAATTTGAAGTGCGGTGTGGTGCAACAGCTATAATACATTATGTGCTGAGAATGCACTTCTCAAGTGCTTGCTGTGTACATGTGTACACAGAGAGTGCTTACTCAGGTCACCTCATACTGACGATGCAGGGCTGTGCCATGCCCCTCACCATCCATTTTTAACTTGTCTGTCAACGAAAAAAGGCAAAATAGGAAGTGACACAGTACTTAAGTCGCCTCTGTGTCCTGATATACTATATCCTCTGTATATCAGTGTATCAACACACCTCTTTCCAGCAGCTCTCTTCCAAACATACTCACCTGTGTGCACAGAAGATATGGATTGTAGCTGCTGTTTTAGATGATGTTATCATGTGAATTTCAAGCACACTGAACAGTTACATCTTTCCCAGTAGCTTTAGTACCTGAGTTGAAATCTGTTCTCTGCAGCAGCAGCTGGCAGGGCAGTGTGTCATTGCCACTTACCAAGAGGGGGAGGGGCAAAGTAGTGGGGAGCTCAGCAGCTATGGGAATGGCAGCAGGGCCAAACCAATGCTCCTGCTGCCGTGTCTGCACCATGCTGAACTCTTCGGAAGCCAAGAAAACAACATACCCTCACCTACATCACTCTGTGGGCCACTACTCATTCTTCATCTTAACAAAGTATCTACAATCTGAATGATACCCATGGTGTGATGTTGGTATAAAACACAGTCATTATCAACATAAAATAATTGTTATGATTGGAGTCTGAGTCGTCTAGCATCTGATACAGGTCATAATCTTACCCTATTACTGTATCAGTAGCATCAGACTAAAACATAGATTCTAAAAGTCAAAATCATCTTCCTAAGAGCCAACTTAAAAATAAAAAAAAAAACCAGAACTGCAAAAATTCATGATTTTTCTGTTAGTAGGAATCTTAAACAGAAGAAATTAATCACAAGTCTACATTCATAGACGAGTCTACAAATAGCTATGTAGTGAACATGAGGAGAAAAAGTAATAATATTTTCTGCCAAGATTAAATCTACAGTCAAAATTTATCTGAGTATCTGGAAGTCCCAAGATTAGGATTATTAAATTATAATGATAACCGATAGCCTAAACAGCAACTGTAAGTTATCAATTATTTTTGCTCTGGTTTATTATGAGTGAGTCGGTGTTGCATTTGAAAAACTGGATAGATGCTTGCAGAACCATTCTCAAGTGAGTTCATGCACTCCTGTTAGAGGAGACCATAGCATGGCAATGGGTGATGGCTCATGGCATTCACACAAAGAAAAGCCAGAAGCTTTATATATATTTCTGAACATAAGAGAGAAGAGTCATAGTTTAGTGCTTTCCATGCAGAAAGCCCCAGGTTCACTTCCCAGCAACTCCTGGGAGTACTGGAAAAGACTAGAGCCACAGCTGAAATTATGGAGCACCTCAGTCAATGTGAACAATATTTAGCTAGATGGAACTTATCTGACTCAGTATAAAGTAATCCCCTATGTTCCGGTAGGGGTGTAGCAAGAGGAAAATACCTTTTGAACAGGAGTACTTCCCTTAAGGAGTTCCTGTTCCTGTTTACCTACATCATACTGAAGATATACCAGAGCCCTCTTACTTTTGAGAAAAAGTAGAACTTTCCAGTGAAGAGAATGCTGACATTTTACCAGCTTGAAATTTTTAGTATTAATTCAATTGGCATGAATGGCATGGACACTGTTGACATTTGTGATCTTAAAAACCACACAAATTTCTTTCATTACATGAACTAATTGTACCTGCTTTGATAGATATAATTTTACATGCACTGTGTATGTAAGCACTTGTCTAACAGCAGCTTCTATTTCTGAAGCTCTAGCTATCTTTTAATGCATGTGTGAAGTCCATATGATAGTGAACTAAAGGTCAGTCTTTGCATAAGTTTGCAAATTATTTTATCTATGTTGTTATTGTTAAACTGCTTTCTGAACTTTAAGACAAATTGATTAATAAAAGCAAATAAATAAATAAATAAATAAATGTGCAATGAGACTCAGTACTCCATGACTGAAGTGTCAAAGAAGAAGAAGAAATAAATAAAGGTTTAAATAACTTGCGAAAACCCACAAGAAAAAGCTTCAAGACCAGCATTTGAGCTACTTGCTATAATACTTCAATAATTAAAATGAGCCACACAGACAGTGATTGACTGAGTTGCTATGGTGTCTTAGGATACTTAAATATTGTGATGGCTGATAAAATGCCAACACAAATTACCTAGAACAGAATGGGCTGGGCTGTGGATGGTAAAGCTTATGCTCCAGAAAACCAGATTTTGTTCTACCACAGGTATCTCATATTCATGAGAAAAATCTGGTTTTTTTTCTCAGTGATGCCCCCTCACCCAAGTCAATTATGGAAGTAAATTGGAATAAAGGGTGGAGTTATTCCCCAAGCCATATTCAGTCATTTCTCACATGAAGGCGTAAACCAAAGACAAAGGAACTGAGGGGAATTAGACAATGCACCTGTTGCTGGGACACATGTTTTCCAGAATGGCCTTTATGTGGCATAAACCCTCAACTTCTAAACAGAGGCATACATAGGGTGCCTTGTGCCCTTAGCAAAGAGTTGTATCGGCAGTGCCCCAACTTTTGCTGTGGTGCAAAAAGAACAGGAAACTGCTCCCACATTTGATCTCGCCATGACAGTGGTGTGTCGCCACATACATATACATCATACATTCCAGAGTCCGATTTTTGCACACACCCTTGAGTCTGTGCCCCCAGGGGGGCAATTTCATCAACCCCTAAGTACATGTATGCTTCTAAATGAGACTGTGCATGTTAGCATATTGTGTGCTTGACTATCCTTGTAGAATCTGGCTTGCCTTCAACTGCCTACTTTTGTTTTCTGCAATTATTGCTATGCATACTCCCCCCCCCCCGGCCTTAATGGTGTTGTCCCTATCTCACAAGTCAAGTCATTTCCCCGTGTCTGTCTCCATAGCTGCCAGATCCCACACCTGACCCTACCCATATACTTGGGTACAATATTGTATTTACTTTGATATCTGATGCGATAGATGCAGCACTATCAGAATGCTGAACATCTGTAATCTTGAGTGGGTAAATGGTGCATTCATGTGTCAATGGTGTGTGAGGTATACATGAATGATGCAAATCTCTGGGGTGTGTGAAAATAACACAAGAGAACAGAGTTCTTACCAGTTCTTGCAGGCCTCCACCTGAACACAAATGAATGACTGCCAAATACCAGTGCCCTGTCAATGATGTTCACACTCTTAACTGCTAAGTGAAAATTTAAAACAATGTCATCAAGTTGCCTCTCTCAGCAAAGTTTGGCTGCAAACAATTTATGTGAATTGTGCATTATTTAACTTGCCACTTAGTAGAAAATTGAACCAAACAAAATATGCACTGTTTGAAAAATGAAAGAGGTCTCCCTGAAAAGGAACAACACTATTAAGTATATCAAAGAAGATCAGACGTAATGCTTATTACCATAAATGCTCTGGATGAAGGTTGTGGGAACAAACCATTTTAATACCTGTTCTTTCTCACAATATAAAAGTTCACTAAACCCAAATTAAATAATTTTCTATTTCTCTGTTGAACACACAAGTTACAAAAATACTGGACAGCCAGTCACGTAATGTTTTAGAGTTCATCTAACAGCATGATTTCATTGCTGCCAACCTTTTTATATGTAGGTGGTGACAAAACGATTTTGGCTTAAAAACCCTTCAAATATACTTGCAAATACATCTCTTTGCTTGTCAATAGATTGGCTCAATAACACAATTAAAAGCAGTGGCTGAGAGGAGCAATTGTTAAAAAAGGAAAAGAGAGAGAAAAGTCACTGTAAGCACATTAGGTGTGCGTAGCAAAAGTTACATATTTCAAGAAGGGAATAGAGAGAAGTGAACTAGTATCAGCATCAAGCATCTGTTGCTGTAATGTATGTATAAAATGAGTGCCAGAACAAGAAGAGAATTTTATAGATCAACTGTTTGTCGAGTCGCCCACTGAACCAAGTCTTGAAATTACCGCATTCAGTGTGGCCATCTGTTTATTTTCACTAACAAAACTCTGACCGTATCTTCAAGAGAAAAATTGTCAATATTTTAAAACACTAATATCACTACTGATCATTCCTTCATGCCTCTTTCCTAATTTAGGAAAAAAATCTACATAATATGAACCTAAATAACTTCAAAAGTAAATGCAAGCTTTCTCCAATGCAGAGGGAAACAGTATAAATTGGCTGCACACACCTATTTCTGAATATATGGTTACCTTAAAGAAGAAAGTTCCTTCTCCTATATGGTGATAGAAAATGCTCTCTCAATATTTGTTATCTTCTAGTCGGTGACAAGCAAGCACTTAGGGCAGGGGACGCAGGTGGCGCTGTGGGTTAAAGCCTCAGCGCCTAGGGCTTGCCGATCGAAAGGTCGGCGGTTCGAATCCCTGCGGCGGGGTGCGCTCCCGCTGCTCGGTCCCAGCGCCTGCCAACCTAGCAGTTCGAAAGCACCTCCGGGTGCAAGTAGATAAATAGGGACCGCTTACCAGCGGGAAGGTAAACGGCGTTTCCGTGTGCGGCTCTGGCTCTGGCTCTGGCCAGAGCAGCGATGTCACACTGGCCACGTGACCCGGAAGTGTCTCCGGACAGCGCTGGCCCCTGGCCTCTTAAGTGAGATGGGCGCACAACCCCAGAGTCTGTCAAGACTGGCCCGTACGGGCAGGGGTACCTTTACCTTTACCTTTAAGCACTTGGGGCTAGCTCACAGCTTTCTTTTTGCCCCTTTTTTCACTAAGTATAATTTTCAACTTGTATGCAATGTTCAATTTGTGAGCCCATAATCTTAAACCACGGCAGATTTCCTGATCACTGAAGCTCCAAAATGACACTTGCAAATCAAGGATTCATGGGCCCCAAGATTGTATACAACACAGACTACTCCCAAGACTGAAGAAAGCAGCCAAAAGTATCTCAACCTGCTTTTGGAAAGTAAATAATTATCTAAGCTGGTTTTAACATTTCATATTGCAAAATGTCATGGCTGAGAAGAGATTTGAACCCAAGTTTCCCACATGCAAATCCAATACTTTCATCTTTTGTATTACAGCTTTAGAAGACAGGAGAACCGAGGCATCTTAAATCCAGACATATTTATGTATGAAGAGTAATAAGCATCACTGCCACATATAGACACAAGCTCAGAAAAGAATAATGCCCTTGTCTCTGAAAGCTGATACCTCAGTGGGTTGTTTACCTGGATGCAACTGCCACAGATTGCAATGAAACATGTTCTAAGCAGGGATCAGAGCCTAACTATAATATTTTCCTGGACGCAATAAATGAATAATCAACATGTGTGCAATGTTTAAAAGTTCTTATTCAGGAGAATAACCTGACTAAAGCAGACCACATACTAATAAAGTGCAACTTAATAAATCATGTGGAATCTTATTTTGTTCAAACCCTTACTAACTCCTAGCACCATCTGTTACCATCAAAACTATATGACAAGATATGATATATAATTAATAGGTAAACAACAATCTAATTAAAATGGACAAATACTCCATGTTCCTGCCATTTGGGAACTCTAATTACAGACTAAATTTTAAGCTTGAATTAAATATTTAAGCTGGAAAATTAACTTTCCTTCTCGAGCCTTGAATACATTAATACAGATATGTGAAGCGACTTCCTGATGGGAACTTAAACATGTAATTTAGTTTCATCAAAGCAGTTACTAATTGTTAAGCAGCAGTACCTTACCATATGTACACAATAGCTATTTAGAGCTGAAAAGGTGGTTTTAAAGCACCCCTCTGCAACCCTTTTCTGACATAAATATAAAATGTATATACAGCACAGCAGTTTACACTACACACTGAAAATAAATTACATGGAAACCTCAGAGTTCAATGCTCCTAGGTATTTATATGCACAAATATATCCAGAGAAACAAGCATACTTTTTCCCAATCAAGCCAGAACTTAAGTGGTCAGATGCTAATTAAAACATATCTCAACACTCAGACAACCATACACACAAAATTCGGACACAACAAGCTAGTTCTCACCCAAATCATTCCAAATACATTTTTATTATGCATTATTTACAAAGTGGCAAAAAGAGAATCAGTCACCAAGGAAGGTGCCTGAAATATGGAAGGCGGGAAAAGTTTATATTTAGATATGTGAGCCTCTCTGTCACTTGTCAACAGCAGCAGCAGTGGGATGGGAGATTTTAGAAAAGGTAAGTGTTCTATCCTGGTTTATCCTGCATGTGGCACATTTTTCCATGCAACTTAACTGGGACACTGGTAAATCACATTTAGCTGTACCCAGGACAACAGGAAATTCTGAAATGTATGGGATGTTAGTAAGATGACAGTTCTAATTAGACTCTTAAGTAAGTACCATATAAGAAGCAACAGTTATAAGAGTAAGGAGGAAGAGAGCTTCCCCTATTTTGCATATGTGCACTAAAAACAAATATTAGCACTTAAAAGTGCCTCTTTCAGTTCAGTTTCTCTGTTTATTGGATAGAAGCTGGAGTGTAGACTTATGCCTTAATAACCATGAGTATACAGTAATACCCATGGTATTTTAGATCCAAATCCTGTACCTCTATACCCATCCTATCATTCCAGACACAGTTAACTGGTTGTTCACTGCCATCTAGGACCAAAACTCCCAACTTAATGTGAACCATTATTACCTGTAGCCAATAGGAACCAAGCCGATGGGGCTTGTTTTTGCCTTAGTGTGCTGAGTGCTGGAGGCAGAGGGATTCAGGAGCGGCGACAGTTTCAACAGTGATATACTGCTGAGTGAAGCTGTCATCGTGGTCTGCCCCTCATACCAATTCTGGCCGATATATTTATATATTGGCAGGCCTAATTTGGCACAACCTACTATTAGGGCAGAGATGCGGGTGGCGCTGTGGTCTAAACCAGAGTGCTTAGGGCTTGCCAATCGGAAGGTCGCGGTTCGAATCCCTGCGACGGGGTGAGCTCCCATTGTTTGGTCCCAGCTCCTGCCCACCTAGCAGTTTAAAGCACATCAAAAGTGCAAGTAGATAAATAGGTACCTCTCTGATGGTAAGGTAAACGGCGTTTCCGTGCGCTGTTCTGATTCGCTAGAAGCGGCTTAGTCATGCTGGCCACATGACCCGGAAGCTGTCTGCAGACCAATGCCGGCTCCCTTGGCCTATAGAGCAAGATGAGCACCGCAACCCCAGAGTCGTCCGTGACTGGACCTTACGGTCAGGGGTACCTTTACTTTTACTATTAGGGCAGAGGAGAAAACCCGAACACAATCTATAAGAATAGTGACATGTGACCAAAGGTGCGTATAGTCAGCTCCAAATGCACTCTTAATAGACCACTATAAAAGGTAGGTGTGGAAAGACCCATAGTCTACAACAACTGCAAAGCACCACATTGGCCAGCCCAGTATAGAAATTCAATTACAGTAAACAAGTCACAGAACAACGCCCTGATATTTTATGATATGGTGGTATAGAAATACAGGGGTGACAACACAAGTTGTTGTGTGCCTGGCTTCTGAGTCAACTTGTAAGGTAATCCTATGTTTGGTTTCTATTGCTGGCTGATATAAAGTCTCAGTCACGATATCCCATTGTGTTAGGAGATGGATTCTAGGAGTTTAAAGCTGCAAAACGCTTAAAAACTGTAACTGACATTTTGCCACTCTTTACCACAATCATTTGGCATCATAAAAAATGACATATTGAGCTAGATGACATGACATTTTATTGAGATATTAGGCTGTAATTATATAAAAAAAAACCTGGCTTGGTTGCTTTGTCCTGATCATTTGACAACATTGAGCTCCCACTGAGCTATATAGTTCTGTTGGTGAGAAAATGGGCATACAAGTCAATATTAGTTTCTTCCTAGAGTTCTTTTTTGCCTTTCGGAAACCTACAATGACATTTTCAGCAGTTAGTGAGGTATTTTTGCCTAAAGTAAAGCTAACATTGCTTAAACACAATGCAACTGTATTGGTCCTTAAGACAAAATTCCAAAATCCATAGCAGGGCTGTATTATCTTTATTGGGATCAACCGAACTGTCACAAATGCCACAAAAGTATGACAAGCTATCCTCCAGAACTCTTCATGATACAAGATGTCCCCTTCCCTCCCTACTTTGTGTAACTTCTTGCAATACAAAGAGTTATTGAAAATCTGAAAGCTTACCACATCTTTGTGACTATCTGGTTGGTTCCAATAAAAGTACTCTGAATTTATTGATCAAAAACAGGCAGTTTCACTAAAACCTAATTTCTTTCTTCCTCTTCCTCTTCCTCTTCTTCTTCTTTTTTGCAACTAACTCAATGGACCCAATAAATATGTAGTTAATGTGTAAGGAGGTTTGTTTGTTTGTTTGTTTTGTCATATGTATCTAAACAGCAAGTTTATTTGCTGGTTAAATGAGTGAAAATAAATACTGTTATAATATCCTCTCCCTATAATATGACATTTTTAAAAATCACAGGTTTAGGTTGCATTCCAGGCAGCCCCTTAATACATGTTTCCAGGCTCAAGCATATGCACCTAATTTTTCTCTTTCATTTGTGGATTATATAGAAAATTAGATATTTTTTTTAACTCTACTAATAAACTGCTGCCACCATGTATAAATTTTATGAAACAAACAAACCTTTTTTAAAAAGCCTCCCTTAATTTTGCCTCTTTTTATGGTAGGCGAGTTAACATAGCATAGGCATGAGATAGACCCACAACTGAAACAGAGCTTAAACACAACCAAGAAGACCTTTATTATTAATATATGCAAAAACAGAATTAATTTATACATGCAAAAACAGGATTAATTTCAGGATAATATTCTGATGTAGACTAAAATGTTAGAACTTGAGAGGTTGTCTTATTTAAACATAGCATAGTTACGAAATAATATGGAATTCACAGTTATGTAAACTTCACCACCCATGAGTTTAGTCCTTTTTAAGGCCCTGATCAATGTGAATAGAATTGATAACCTACTTCACAATTGTAAGCCCCCATACACTGCAACCTTTTTGCAGAGGTCCGAGGCCTAATAAGATACAGGTTTACCTCATATTTCATGTCAAACTGAAGTATTGAGCCACAGTTCAAAACATGAAACTCCTATCCCCTTTATATTAAAATATAATTTTTTCACAATATATAATTACACCCCCCCCAACATAAATAGCCCAGCTAAATTAAATGGGGGGGGGAGAGAGAGAGACTTCTATGTGTAGAAATGTGACTAACACCCGCCCCCATACAAAAAAACAAAAAAAACAAAAAATCTTGGGAATATTGACACCTTGGGTATATATTTTTGGATAAACTCAGCAGCTTTTAAACATGTCAATGTTTCAGTATCAGTCATTCCTAACTTTCCCAGCCATGGGGATCAACCCAGTTAGCACCAGTCTATTCAAATACATTCAAGCTTGGTTCATTTAGCAGGATCAAGTAATTAGAACATAAACTCTTGACTTTTTGCATTTGGGATAATATCAAATTCTTCACACTACAGACAATATGAACCGCAACTGCCTTCTACCACACGGTATCTCATTTGCAACAACACCAATTAAAACATACTTGAAAGCATCCACATGAAATTAAAAATACATGGTATATAGCTTGATGTATTTTTGTGTTTTGAATGGTATAAAATGTTAAGCATGTGGCATGCCGTGTGCATCGTGTAAAAGCAACACTTTGACCATAAACCTAGGGCATTCTGCGCCTTCAATCAAACCACTGCAATTAATATGAAATTCTAAATACAGAATATAATGCCACATAAATACTATAACAGCCAAGTCCTGTCTAAGAAGCCATATGTTTTTTCCCATTGTTCAAAAAAAGGAGATGACTTCCCGTCACTTATGTTTCTGATTAGCAAGGTGATTTATGCCACAATCACTAAAAATGCCAGCAAGTGAATGAGAAAATGCATAGTGACTGCACCAGATGTGCACAATAAACAGGAATCCCATTGTAATCTCTGGTACTTAGTTTATATGAAGGTAATGTAAGAAACACTCTTGGATATGGCAAAGTCACTTTTTTTAACATTTGACTATAAATGATATGAAATAAATTGTGTGTTTTATACTTTATGGCATGCATACATTGATAAATTAGGTACAGTTTTGTATCCCGACTTATCTTCAAGACAAACCTGGCTAAGATCATGGGGATTAATTGCTTCAGAAGTGTGAAATGCAGCTTTTCCATTCTTTTCTGCACACTCAGTGAAGAAACAATGATTAATCACTGTTTAACTATTCTCTTGAGGATCTACAAGATTGCCAAAGCAGGATTTATCCTCATAAATCCAAAAAAACAGAGGTTTAGATTTGCTGCCAACAACTGAACGAACATGAACTTAAAGCCATTCGTTATCAGATTAAAACCATGTCAAGGCTTTAGAACCCTACAAGCACAAAATTCTCTTTAAATCTTCCACTAAACAATGGGGATTGCATTATCAAAACAGATTAAATATTAAAAATAGGTATTTCAATATTGGAAGACATACCTTGAAAAAATGTTCCTCTGAAATAAAACTTTATACCAACAAAGATCCGAAACCCAGCTTAATAGACCCAAAATAATAGTAAAAGGGGAGGGGCAGAATACAGTTCCCAGTACCAACACAAATAAATGCTAGTGCAGCTGAAATTGTATCATTTCTACTTTTCTTTCGTTTTCTTTCTTTCTTTCTTTTTGCAATTATCAATTATCCTGAAACCAGAAAGCACAAGCTTTCTGCTATTGATACTAAAAGCGAAAAATCAAATCTATTTCAGAAATAGCAGAAAGCATATTTTTCACACTTATGAAAACAAAAACAGTTACTGTTTCCAAATATTAAAAAGGTGATCTGAAATAGCAAATGGTGTATTTAATCACATTTGCTTATGGTTCAAAATGTCAGCTGACAGCATTTGCAGAGAACTGACTGAGAAGACTGGAGAGACCTATGATATCTTGATGAAATGGGGGGCTGGTAGAATGAACAGGTGCAAAAGGAGAGAAATGGGTGTGGGAGGAGAAAACTGGGGCCTGTTATAGTTGTCCAATTTTGCGCTTAAGTTGCTTAGAGAGGTTAGATATTTTACAGTTTCTTATGCATGTGGGAAATGGATTATTAGCACCAGTGGGTGGCACAGTGGGGTTGCCCTGCTCAGCTGACCTGTGTCTTGCTGAGTAACTGCAGCACACCAAGATAAGGTCAGCGCAGTGCAAACACACCAGCAGAAATGCTGGATTGGCTCTGCATCCCTCAGCCTGATAGAAGTCAGCTAAGTGGTGAAGCCCCACCAGACTGTTTGCTACTGTTTGTTGGGGAAGGGGAGAGATGGAATAACTAATAAGATATGAGAAAGGGGGGGTATAGCAGGGAGACAGTCATAGTCATTTGTAATTTATTTATATACCACACTTTCTATAGATACATTGGACCATACATTGTGCCATAGAAAATGGGCAATATTGTCATAGGACTGGGGGTTAGTCTATATGTCAGCCTTGAATTCTACTCCAAGTCTGTGGTTTTACATCTGTAAGATAAGATTCTGTAGAAAAAGAGGCTGCTAAAGTGGTCAATCAAGGCTCTCTGTTAAGGTAAGGAGTCTAGCCAGGTTTTTAAAATATCTCTTTGCATGGGGAAAAGGCCTTCCCACCCTTTGCTGGTTACAGGTGATGTCATGGTGAGTGCAACAAACTATAAACTTATACCAGTCTCGTGTAGAACCTGAACTGGAAGACTCAGAGGCCACAATTGCTCTGTGTGCTGAAACCTAAGCAGGACACAAGATCTGTTTGGAATGTTAATACTATGGGCCCTTCCATCTTACACTCAGCCTGTATAAACGTGCAAATAGAACCAGGCATCACATAGACACCACCATCTTCAGTGACCTTCACTAGAAGGAAACCAAGGTAAGTTTCAGGATGCTTGAAAAGATTTGAAATCATAAAGTGGTATACAGTAAAGATGCATTAAAATTACATTACAACAGCTACCAATAGCTGTTGGTGTGAGTGAAAATAGATGAGGTTTTAGCAAACAAAAAAACTGCTTGCTATTCCAAAACAATGACGGTGTCAATAACTGTTTTAGTTTCAAATTCCACAGAAACAGTAAGACAACTGAAATGGCCCCTACCCCCTTTTTTGCCAAGCGGACAAATATTTGCAGGTTGTAGCATAGCAACATGGTGTTCATCAGGTGCTTATTGACCAGGTAGATCAACATAGAAGGAGGCATGGCCTCGCATTGTTAGGGACAGAACTAAAATCTTAAATCTGGACTGGTAGCACATAGGTAGCCAATGAGCTCTTTTAAGAGTGTTATGAGAGTGGTTTGGGGGTTAGGTTATAGGTGGGTATTTTATTGCTTTAATTGTATTATGTTTGTATATGATCTGACCTGTCCTTGAATGTTCTGGAGAATGGCAGAATGTCCACACAACAACCTAGTCACTGCAATTTACACTAGCTGCTGCTTATGGACCAGTCTTAAGGGTAGCCCCACACTGAATGCACTTTAACAGTCCAATCTGGAGGTTACCAATCCATGAGATATAATGGGAAGGCTATCCCTGTTTAGGAATAACTGACATATAAGCTGAAGATGCTTATATGATGCTCCTAGCTATCATCGCCACCTGGTCCTCCAGTGAAGAAAGCTAACCAACAGACTTTGGTTAGAACCCACCAGAACCCACCGACAGAACCCACCAGAACCAGAACCCACCGACAGCACACAAATCAATATGGCTCACTTGACTCAACAATTCCCCGCTTCCAAATAAACCTCACTGCAGCCAACTAAAGACAAGCAACCACACCCTAGCCCCCCCCCCAACCTCTCTCAATACCAACGAAACACAATAAATGAACAGAAAGCGAACCTACCCAAGTGGCGCTGATACAAAACCTCAGACATACACTAAGCAAAAGAATGTAAGCTTCACCACCCCTCCTCCCTTCTCCCCCAACCTTATACTGATATTACCTACAACATTAATGTCTTACACTGAATGTAACTGATCAGTGGAAATTATTCTATGACCTGAAAAGAGACAATGCATGTACTTTTGCAACCCAATAAAATATTTAATAAAAATTATCTAAACAAAAACAAAAAACAAAAGTAGGTCAAGCAGCACTCCTTGACTATGCACCTACTTCTTCACTGGGAGGGCAATCCTATCTGGCCAGTTTCTAATCTTGGGAAGCATTAATCACAGAGCTACTGTTTTATCAGGGTTCAATTTACTGGAAAAAAGTACCACTTTGTCCAGTGGGGTGAACTGCCTAGTAAGTGTGCTTATGCCTGCAGTTTATTTATTTTTCTTATCCTGTTCCACTGTATCTTCATATTGGGTTAGATTTGTAGTAACATGTTTACATTTTAACACATAAGTAAGGTATCTGAATATAAATAAGGTTTCTGTATTTCCTTTTCACACCGTACTATACATTTAATATTGTATAATCTTTCTGCTACATCACCCCGAGACCAATTTTGAATCAACTCCAGTCCTAATGATTAGCTAGAAATTAAACATATTCTTTCAATTCAGTTTAAGATTAATAAAAGTATTATATGCAGTAACACAGTTGTCCTGTGATTATCAGGAAAAATTCCCACTGAGTATGACCATTGCCTCCTAGAAGAAGAAAATCTAAAAGCTCATAGAATGCATATAAGGGAACAGAGACAGCTCCTCTCCTCACATTTTCTTTGATAGGGGGATATACAATGTTAGACATACTCAGAGTAGATCCATTGAAATCAATGGACTAATAACTGACACTCTGAGTATTGCTATGAGGCAGGCAAAACCACCGGGTTGGAGCCAATTTGTCTGGTGGACAAATTCCTACCTGGCCCCATAAAACGGCAACCATCGTAGCCACAGGAAAGTCCTTGACTATAAACTTGAACCAACTGTGGGTGGGTGGGGAACCTGACGAGGGAAAAGCAGGTAAGGCCCTAGGTGAGGGCTGTTTAAATGGTTAAGGAGCGGACCCGAGACTTAGCACCCCTGCCACCTATCAAGAAAGGGCACTGAAGCTATGATTCCTTTGTCAGGTGCCCCAGTGAAGCCTCTGCTGTCCCGTAATGCCACCACACCAGAAGGGTGAGCAGACTTGTTATATTATGTGGCTGGTATCCAATGGTAATCATTGTCACAACTGGGTTGGGCATTGGGGCAATCCTTTGTCTTGGATGGAGAGGAGGTTGTAATCTCCGCCCACCCCTCCAAACACTAGAGTATTTCGTTAAAGGGATCTAGGGGGAGTGGTCATGTCTGCATGCCCAGGCAGGGCCAGGGCCGAAGACACTCCCCCAGATGGCAGTCCCTGCAGGGGTCACCCTATTTGATGTAAGTCCTATGTCCCCCACTTGGACTGGCCTACATGTCACTTTTGGTGGGTGGGCCAGAAGTATTTCAGTTGCCCCATGCCCAAGCCAAACCTCTCTGATCTGTATTCAATAAAGTTGTGGCCTGTTTCGATCCAAACCAGTCTTGGTAGTCTCTTATTTATCTGGGGCCGGAGTCTGAGGAGCACAATGCCTAGGCCTGCAATTGAGTTCAGATGTCATATTTGCAGTCTACTGTCCATTAGAAAGTTCTGACTAGTTTGTGAATTTGGATGGTTGGCTTCAGTCATGCCTTTCTGTAAACAGAAGGGTTCCTTACAAACACAGATGGGACTCTGAACCAGTCTCTTATAGCAAGGAAACCACAAAAGCTTACAGCCTTCAAGATATTGAAGGACTCTTTGTTCTTCTGCAACAGTCTAATATAGCTGCTGCGCTCTCTCTCTCTATATATATATGAACATACACACACACACACACACACACACACACACACACACACCCAACATCAACAACATATACATATAAAAGTTATTGTCAGTTATAAGTTACTGTTACCAAGGGACTGGAATAATTTATGTAACATCTGTTTTCATATTTTTTCTAATTAACATAAATATTTAACACATAAATGCTCAGGCCACTTCTTTTGCTACTGATTCCCCACCACCACCACCTTTAAAGAAAAAAGTCTATACTAAAAATAGGCAGGCTCTGTTATTTAACTTGAAACATCCTTAGATGTGAAAGGAACAAAACATTCCTGTTGAAATGTAGTTAATTTCAGCTGGAACACTGGAAGGAATATGCCACAAATATCAATAGTACCAAACGTATATCCTAAATAAGAGGGTGAGCAAGCGATTTCGGAATGTAGTAGCAATTAATACACTGAACAGTATCCAATGCAAGGAATTTAAATTATGAACCAAGAGGAATGTGTAGACTTAATATTCAAAACTCATGCCTCACAAAGTTTAGTAGGTTTTTCTGCACTGCCATAAGATGTAGGGATTTTTACTAACTCTGGAATTTCTGTGCTATCTTTTAGTCCCCTAAATATGAAAGCCTACAACTTAGTTGTCTTATAAACCCTAGATATTCCTAGTTCAAATCTTACATTGGCTACAAACTTAGTGGGCTCCTCCAGAAGATCTCTTTAGAAGATGCCTTATACCAAGTCAGGCAACTGGTCCATTTTGTTCAATACTGCCTACACTGACTGGAAGTAGATCTCCAGGGTTTCAGAGAGTAAACTCTACCAGCCCCACCTGGAGATGCCAGTGATTGAACCTGAGACCTCCTGCATACAAAGCAGATGCTCTACATATGAGCTATGGCCCTCTTCCATGAAATGGAAATTCTTCATCATTCATCCACCAACTCTTGCTCTTCTAAATGTATCCAGGCCTTCTTCATCCTCATTACCATAAAAGATAACTGGCAAAGTTGGAATGCTTCATAATATAAAAAAAGATAGAGAAGTCTCCATCCTCCTCCACTGGCTTTTCTGAAATACAATTTCATAAGAAGACAAGGTGATTTTGCCTGGAAAACCAACTTGTTGATCTTCCCTTTGCCGTGATTATAACATTCTCCAGTGGAGGGTGATTGAGAGGACCTGGAAAAGCAAAAGAAAACGAGGTAGCAGCTTCAGTTACATTTTAGTAAATTGTCCCAAAACAGGTAATTTCAATTTATGGCCAATGTTTATCCTTGGACATTTTCCTGAGTTTAGTTTAAATAGCTTTCTAAGTTTTCTAGGAAAATTAATTTTCATTTTGTTTCATTTCATTGGTTTAAAGCAATTTTGCTTTTGTTTTAAAGCAATTTTGTTGCGCTAGGGTGACAAGAGCACTTTAAACCTAAAGTTCTGGTATGTGGTTTAATGCCAGCCTTAAGTAGTGATCGTCTGGAAACACCCAGCATATGGCACCAGGTAATCCACTGTTTTCTCTCTCACACACATACATACACAAATTCAATACAGAGACAGTAATACTGACCTACATTATGGGGCTATTGCAAGGATTATTGTGATAAAGTATGTAAAATGCTTTGAAAACGTGAAATGCTCTACATAAAAAGTATCATCATCATTATCAGGTAAACAGCTCATATCATTATAGAGTACTCTACCCAGCACAGGAAGAGGCCAGGTATGACAACAGAAAAAAATCCATTATAGATAACCACCATTTTAAAAAACATAGTTCATCTTAACTTTCTTCATAATGCCAATACCATGAGCAGTGCCTATTGTGAGTAATATGGGCATTAGCATAAAATAGTTGCAATGAAAGAGAAAACTCAGAATAAAAGATTAAAAGGATAATAATCTTTAGCAGCAAGTTATTGTTTAAAAGTTGTGTTCCAAGTAATAGCATGCTATAATGGTGTTAAGTATATTTAATTTCCAACAAAAATAAAGCATGTTTGGCTTGCATTTCTAAATTGCATATAAGCTGTCAGAATCAGGAAACAGCTTAAAACTAGCTTAGAACTTGTGTTTGCATGGCCTGATACAAACCTTTTCTATTTGAAACCTATTAGCAGTCATCACTGACCCTACAGAATATACCGTAAGTATTAGTTATGTTCTTGTAAATCAGATAATTTTCTGGATTTATCAGCAACAGAATGTCACTGTTATCTCTCATATACTGTATTTAGTATTTTGCTTAAATAACAAGCTGTATTTCTCCACATTTGATTGACATAAGAATCACTATATTCAGGGGAGAACGAGGAACTAGTAAACAATATCGCTCCAGCTCAGCATTCAAATGGGTTTGACAGTCCAGTTTTGGGAAACTGTTATGAAGAAGGTATTCCATATCTGTCAGGGAACTGACATCAGAGCGAAAAGCGGAGGCAGGGCTCCAGAGCGATGCCGGAGAGGGAACCAGTCGGGGGGAAGGAATTCAGGGTGACACCAATAGAGAGGAGATGGAGGAATCGGTGTCAGGGCTCCAAGACCCTTCAACCGAAACCAGCGGAGAGAGCGCTGGCACGCCCTTGCCATCCCCTTACTTGCGCAGACGCGTTCCGCGCAGGGAACATAGGCGGAGACTTGGGGTCAAGCAGCTTTTATGCTGGAAGAGATTCAAGAAACGCCCACTGGCAGATTCTGCAAGTGACTAACAGGTCACAGAGGGCGAGCTCTAACCCTGAACATGTTTGAGCAAACCATCTAATCGAAGTGGAGGCAGTTTACGCACGAGTAACCACACTATACCATTACAATATCCTATCATTTAAAGGAATAGACATATATTTCAAGGAACAGACAATGTACAATACTATTTTGAGAAGAGATATATGTTCAAGAAACCTGTTGCTCAGTGAGAAAGGGGTCAAGCATGCAACAGTGTTCCAAAAGAAAACTAGCAAAGGTTTAGGGCTTTGTGAGCGTTCAGTGCAACTACTGACGAAATGCCTGTCAAGAGCCCAGTGGTTAACTGGGAAGCTTCCCAGGGTAAGAGAGAGAGACAGGGGGAGAGGGGATGACAGAAGTGCAACAAGGTGGTGTAGCTTTTGACTTAATAGACTGTGGAGACAATGGTAACATTGCAGTGGGACTCAGAAAAAAGGTCAGCAAATAGGTTTAAGGAAAAGAAGTATATCATTACCTAAAAAGGTAAAGGTAAAGGACCCCTGGCAGTCAAGTCCAGTCGCAAACGACTGTGAGGTTGTGGCACTCATCTCGCTTTACTGGCCGAGGGAGCCGACGTTTGACCGCACAGTTTTTCCGAGTCATGTGACCAGCATGACTAAGCCGCTTCTGGCGAAACCAGAGTAACGCACGGAAACATTGTTTACCTTCCCGCCAGAGCAGTACCTATTAATCTACTTGCACTGTCATGTTTGCAAGCTGGAAAGGGGCAGTAGTTTAAGGGAATGCAGATGAGCATCAATCACAAACATCAAAAGGTAGGGAAGGGAAGATTTATTTGTGAAATTTGGGTAGATCTCAGGAGGGGACGGGGCATTCAAGGAATCAACAGAATACTTGTTTTTCAGAACAATTATGTTTTGTGTGCAAAAACGTACAAAAGAATATGGAGAGGCAGTCCAAGGCAAAATCAAATTCTCTTTGACTTGATTAATAAGGGCTGACCGGCTTTTCTGGATTCTGCAATGGTATTATACCTCGTGCATAGTGCCCCTTCATCTTCAAGGCTCAATCATTAAATGCAGAGGAAAGTAGGGTACTTATGCTTTCAGCAGTCTCTTGTTAACTGAACATGAGTGTGTGGGGATAACAATGCCTTTGTACATACCACTGCAGGGCACTTACATCTAATTTTGCCAGGCACAGACAACATCCAGGCCTGCTCCAGTCTCCCCCTACTCTCCAGTTTCACATGTTATATCATTCACCTTAGGACTTTAAAAATGTAAATCTCCTTGGGTGTCTCGGTAGAAAGGCAGTAGAGAAATGCAATGAAGAGCACTCCCAAAACATCACCCTCTGGAAACAACCATCCAAAAGGGACCAGAGCCACCACAAAGCAGTGCTACCTACCCCTAACTTGGACAGCTGCTCCAGAAGGATACAATGGTCAATGGTACTGAAAGCAGCTGAGAGGTCAAGTTATATTGACAAGGACACATTTCACCTACCTCTTTCCCAAAAGAGGTCATCATGCAGGGCAATCAAATCAGTTTCTGTGCCAAACCCCGACTGAAATGGATCTAGGAAATCAGTTTCCTCCAAGAGCACCTGGATCTGGTCCATGACCATCCGCTTAAGAATCTTGCCCAAGAAGGACAGATTGGCAACTGACCGGTAATTATATTAGGGGGGCTTGCACATGGCACAGTCACTGCCTGTGCTGTGGGCCCCTTACCTAGTCTGCCTCACCTTCCATACCATACCTCTCCCTGGCCAGAACCACTGTGATTGGCTCCCTTGCTCTCCCCAGTTCCTTTCCTCCCAGATAGATCCTCCCTCCTTCCATAAAAACAAGGAGCAAGGCTTGAAGGAGAGAGGTGGTAGCTGTAGGTGTTGGACAGATTCCTCTCCCCCACCCCTCCTGTTCACCTTCCTGCCACAAACAGAAGTCTCTTGGTTCCAGGACTGCAGATGGGAACTTCTGTACTCTCTGGCCTTCAGCGATGTAGAAGGCGCCCGGTTCCTTGGGCCCTGGAAAAGGTGCCTGTGAGGGTCCTGGCTGTGCTTCTAGGGCCTCTGCTACTGTAGAATTTGATGCAGGGGGCTCCTGCCCATCAGCCTCAAGTTTGGTGGACCTATGGTCACCATCATCAGGCTCAAATTGAGGAATCTGGTTCAGGCTCTAAGCTGGTGACTCTGCAGCCTTGGTTGCTACTAGTCTCTGTGCTCATGACGCTCCTGTACTCAATAGTTTCATTGTGCCCTGGGTAAGGAGACTATTAGGTTCAAACTTATTTTATACAATATTCTAGATTAGTAAGAATAGTAATCTTAGCTCCCTCCAATCTTATTCTTACTTCTAAAAGTAATTTGACAATAATTTTACCAATGCACTTTAAATAATCAGGCTGGAAATGTAGATGTTGGTTACTTGTGTTATAATAGCAGCAGTTAAGTTAAAGCTTAATATATGGCTCTTAAAATAAAATATTATATTGATTTAACATTAACTGTACTATATCATTTTTAGCTACAAAAGCGACTGTAAACATTTGTTTAAAATAACCTTTACAGATAAATGTCAGTAAAAGGTACCTAAAGGAATAAAGCTCCTATTTTCATCTGCTCTAAGGACATGAAATACAAGAAAAGTTTCTATGTTAATTTATCTTATACCTCTGAAATCTGCTAACCTAAAATTTTAGAATTATAAATTACACTTTGCAAACAGGCAAATCTCTCCCTTTGAACCCTTAGCAGGAGAAATATTCCTATGTATGCTGCCCACTGCAATTCAATTTATTTCTATGCTAAGAAAATTATGTTGCCAGTATTTTCAGACACTCAGGTGTTTTATAACACAACATCTGATAGATTATGTAGTCTGCACCAAAAAATACAATACTTTGCTACTACATTCCTTCATCACTGTTTGTAAAAGTCAATGTCACTATTGTTGCAGCCATTTTATTTTAAAAAATAAGGTTTACAATATGGAGTCTGTTCCTGGCCCTAAAAATCTGGGGTACAAATATGTTTATTTATTTCAGTGTCAAAGAGCAATGAAGAACGAGCCTGCTTTGCTGAGGTACAGAAAAAGTGTTCAGAGTATGCTGCATTAGTCTTTTGCTTGTCTTTTTATAGTAAAGTAATTTTATGGTATTTGTGTCACAATGAAGGACAGAGATAAGCCAACTGTTTAGATTCCTCTCCTTTATGTTATGGCTTTGATCACTAACAATGCTGCATGAACAGCCAACAGAAGGCTGACATTTCATAAAATATGCAGTGATAAAAACTAATACTGTAGCATCTGGGAACGATATATAAAATGCAGAAATACACCTAATAACTGTGATCTTAAATTACAAGTTACGAAAAGCTAGCTTGGAAGCACACACATCAGAAAGATCAAGATTAAGGTTTTTGTGTGCTTCTGATCCTAAAAATGCTTAAAATATTAATCTCAAAATATAATCAATAATTTGCCACAACTCCTCAGGTGCCTGAGAAACCTGCTTAGAAGCGTGTCTATATTTTTACATCTCAGCTGCTGCTAACTATACAGCTCTTATAAATTCTCTTAACCTTTTTCAGAAGTTTCCCATCTTAGAACTACAAATTATTTTTCTGAAAAGCTTTCTAATTTCTTTTCTATAGCAGAATATAAAAAATTCTTCAGACTGCATGGTTTACAGCCCAGTAAAATTAAATTCAAATTCACATCTTAACATTTCACATGTCAAGAGCAGAATGTGGGTGTGCCACTCCACTGCAGCGCCTTAAAAAAATGAGATGAAGATGATGAAGTGTGTTGGGCCAGCCTATTGCCACATGTCCCCTGCCCACCTCACTTACCTATGTCAGTGAGATCCAGCCCCACACATGGTCCAGCTCCTCTCCTACCCACAAAGCATGGGAGTACATAGCTTCTTTTAAGAAGAGGTGGGGCCTGGGTCACTGAGTGGTCTAACAGAAGTATAGGTCCTTTGGTAAGCAATAGCTAGAGCATAGCAACACAGATGAGAGACACATGGAACATGGGCAGGATGTAAATAATGCTACAAAAAGCTTCTTTATTTACTCTTCTTAATTTGAACTTGCTTTTCAGAGGAGGTGAATGGATCACAAGCTCTTATTGCATGTGTTAATGTGGATCAGGATACTGAAGCAAAAATATTTCATTGTTTATCATAATTTAGCACAAATTGCTATTTAACTTAAGACAGTGAGTTGAATCCAATAGGACTACATTTTAATCAAAATGGGAGCAGGAAGCATTGTGCTGAATCCACAGGAGCGCAGGGGGGACTCAGCTAACACAATGGGGCCTTCCCAGCCTGTACTACCCACTGAAGACTTGCCACTATCAAATGAGTCAGGCTGGGGCACAGGGGGCAGCAGTAAGATGAGACAATCTGTAGAATTCAGGAGGGCTGCTTGCACATAAAAAAGTACCCTCCTGTGCTTGCGATGAATCAAAGTCATTATCTTAACTCAAAGCAGAAGCAAAATTATTAAATTACTCTACCTTTCCTCACGAGGAATTCAAATCAAAATTTGAGACAAATACGTTTTTTATATATGGAATATAAACCACGTCTAAATACGTTAATGGGAAGTGCAATCCTGTGAATGGTTATTCTGTACAAGTCCCACTGACTTCAACTTACTCTCATGACAGTACTCCCCAAACTGTAGCCCTAGAACGCAAATCATTTGGACTTAGATCCTCATAAGTGTGTTCACAGCTAAAAACATTTAAAAAGAAGCTCTCAGATAAGAACATAGGAAGAAGAGGGCAGCAACAGGTTCTGTTGATATCTCTCAAAATCATGCACTCTGCGAGATCTCGCAGGATTTCTGCAGGTACTCATGAGATGTTGCTCGAAGCTGACGCCACTTTTCCACCAGCAGTGGGGCGCCCACGGGGGGACCACCTTTCAGGCTTCCGCCACCCAAGGCATCTGCCTCACCCTGCCTCATGGGTGGGCCAGCCCTGAAGAAGAACCTTGCTGTGTCAGGCAATGGGCCATATGGCCCAGCATCCTGTTCTCACAGCGGCCCACTAGATGCCCCTAGGAAGCCTAAAATCACAACAGCACTGTCCCCATTTGTGATTCACATCAGCAGGCATTCAGAGGCATACCGTTTCTGACAGTAGAGGCAGAACATAGCCATTGTGGATACACACTCTCAACATAATAAGCATAAATCTCTAAAACAGTCTTAATAAGTTACATAGGAAACTTTTCAAGGTTAACAGTATGGAAAAATAAAACATACCGGTAATACCCGCAGCCTCCATTGCCTAACAGGAGCAAAGTACTTTTAGTGATTTTTCATGTACCAGGCATCAGTAAAAAAAAATCCTCAACTGGTGCATGAGCAATTTTATTATGCATCCGAAAACTCCCAACAACAGTTACATATGTGGGAGGCAACTGTCCTTGTGCTGATAATTAGCATCTGAATTTAGGTAATTCACTGTTACACTCACCTGCTTGTTATTCTTACCATATTTTGATGCCACTTAATAGAGGCACACAAACCCCTTCTCATAGTTAACATCAACACTTAAAAAAAGAGAGACC
Organism: Podarcis cretensis; assembly: GCF_951804945.1. NCBI lineage: Eukaryota > Metazoa > Chordata > Lepidosauria > Squamata > Lacertidae > Podarcis > Podarcis cretensis. The sequence continues at coordinate 39,691,121 of NC_137181.1, forward strand.
CAACCTGTTATAATAAGTGGGAAAATATCAGAATCCTTCTGCATCACCCATTGGTCAAAAATGGCATTACATTACAGGTCTGAGAGTAAACACATATTGATATTCACAATGGTCTTACTCTTAACGTTTTATGCAAATTATGATTTTATATTTGCAAACAGTAATTCATACAGTAGTTCCTCTGAATAGTGTTTGGGTTTTTTATCAATATCACATTGACTGTAAGCCTGTAACAATTTGTGGAAGCTCCACTTGGGCAGAGGGGAGTAGGAAAAGAGACATATAATGAATGGCTACCTTAAGAGGAATTCTTATGTATATTGTTACTGGTGCAAGCCACACCACTACTGCAGGCCAGCATAGCTGAGTTCAGGTTAAGAGCTACAGCTACTGATGACTGCTGACAATGATCATGAAAAAGTAGTACTACTTTCCTAATAGGTCTAAACTTCATTGCAGAGTTTGCATTGCAGGTTTATAACAGTATGCTACATTCAAAAAAACAAGTTCCAGTCTTGTTTTATCTACTGGCATTATCATTCTGAAGATACTGGCTAAAATTCAAGGCATTTAATAGTCCTCTGTACAGTGCATTGCCTTCCCACCTTATATGCAGCATTGTTTTATGCACCATTCAGCTACATGTTTATAGACTGACGTCTCTATGTGATAGCAGCACACACAGAACTGATTCAATTCCAAAGCAAAAAGACACTGGAGTGGTAGAGTAGGTCTGAAACTTAATACCTGGGGCTGTCTGTAACACTGAGGTCGCAGACTTTCAAATACACTCAAGGCAGGTAATACAAGTTTCTTCAAGCAAGAGCTTTGCTTGCTACTACGCAACACCAACGCTTTTGTTAGTACTCACAAAATGTAAGATGGGAAACTAATCAACTGTAATACAATAATCCTATACACACTTACCTAGAAATAAACCTAATCATACTAAGGTGGCTTACTCTTCAGTAGACATGTACATGACTGCACTATTAACCTATTTACTTGAAAGAAAATCCCAGTGTGTTTAACAGAACTTATTTCACAGTAAATAGACTTAGGACAGCAGAGCAAGAAGTGCAGGATTATGCCTGGGGAACATGTTCCCAGTGCTGCGGAAATAAAGCTATCAAGTCACATCAATATCAGTATTGCTGGTCCTGCAAGCACTGAAAGACAGAGACCCCACTCTGCTGGAGAGTTTTAGATTTCATGGAATATGTCATTCATCAGAAACTGAAATACTTCAAGTGGACTTACAATGTCTCACACTCAGTTTTCCATTCATTCTTTTCTCTAATCCAAACAAGATTATAAACCCCATACAGTTCTAACTTGGTGTAGATAGCTGCATTCTCAAGCACTCTTAAGTGTTTAGCGATGACAGCAGTTGAATTATTTGAGGTAATAGAGTTCAAGGTGTGGTAGTCACTGGAGTAAAAAACGTATGGATTTCTGCTTCAAAAAGAGTTTGGGAGATAACATGGTCAAGGCAGAGGTGCGGCTAAAGCCATGCTGTAATTTTTTTGTCAATAAACTCTCACTGTGCAGTTAGACAAGGATATAGGTCCCCAAAATCAAGTGAAAGTTACAATAAGGTACCAGGGCAGCAAAGGGGGGAGAGAATCGGTTTCAAAAGGACATACCACAAGTCTCAAGATTTTGGGGTGGGCACACCACTAGAGGGTTCATTGGATGCTGCATGCATAGCACAGGTCATCTACAGGAAACTGTCTGTGCCAGAATCCAAAATTCAGGCTTTCCAGAAGATTATGGTGATATGGGTTGTCAGCAAGGGAAACCTCAGGACAAAAGATAAGTGAGGTGAGAATACACCATTATATGTCAGCTGTTCTAAGTGCTCACCATTTCCAGTGGGCTACTCAAGCATGAATGACAAGATGAGATGCCAATTTTCACTTACGGCACTCGGTTTAGGCCATGTAGGAAGGGAGTGCTCCTTCATGAAGGTGATAACCATAAAGTTACTAGAGTCCCCGGCATCTGGAACGTGCTGGGCTAGTGGAGAGTGACCAGTGTGGAATGTGAGAACCCTCTTCATCTGTTCCTCAGCTGTGGATCTCACAACAGTAAGAACACAGATTCCTCTACACAACCAGGGTTGATCTTTTGAAGAGCAGAGACTAGCAAAGTGTGCTGATTGAAGCCAGGCTCTTCCAGGCCATATGGACTCTGGCTTGGCCACTACTAAAGGGTGCAAGGCTTCTTAAACTGTGCTGGCCTGTCCACTAAACTGCTCCACTATAGCAGCTTCATTCCAGGCTATATCCAGAAGGTGCAAGGAGATGGCATATTTCATCATGGTTGCAGTCAGCAGATGAATTGGTTAGGGAACTTTCCTGGCCTGAGGATTATCAAAAGTTTACAAACGTGCACTAACACACTCTGCACCATTTCCCCAGAGAAGGCTAGGTAGCATGTAACATGGAGTCATTCATCTTGTAGCCCCTTCAGCTAGCAGAGTACAAAACAAAATAATCATTGGGAAAATCCAGGACAACGTTCCATGTAAATCTGGAACTTAGCCAAGTAAACTGAGAAATCCACAAGCAGACATGAAGGTGACTGTTGCTTATCCCCAAAAACTGGTATTCTGCAATAGGCTGCCTCTAATCCTGGAGGCATTTTTGCTCAATATACACATAAAATTCCAAGCTTTGAAAAGTATTCAAAATTCAAAGTTGAACTTGAGTTAATATTATGCTACATATGGACTGGAAGCACAGTCCAGAGTTGGTGGATTTCCCCATTCAGTTTAATGCTTGGAAACAGTGCATATACAGAATTTCTGTGTGTGAGCAAAGAAGCCTCAACACTGGCGATAGCACTTATTATTGGACCTCACCCCCAAAGGCACACTTCTCTATTGTTTCCCAAGACAGACCGATGCCAACAGACCAGCCTGAGATTATAACCCATTTCCATATTTTATCTTACTAGCTTTGGAATCTGCTTGGTGCTATTATCAGCTGCGCAGCAACCACTTAAGGTTGCCACATCTACCTAAGCACTATTTAGATTTCTAGTATGTTTCATTCCCAAATTTCAATATGGACAGTTGAAAATAGTGGGGTTTTTTTCAGTATTTGTATATTTATTATATTTTGCCACACACCCTTTTAAAAGTGTGTGTGTGTGTGTGTGTGTGTGTGTGTGTGCGCATCATATAAATAAAAGCATGTTAATACAAAGAAGATACATATTCAACTTAAGAAAACACAACTTAAGTAAAGATATGCTTTTGTTCACATAATAAATAACATATGTTAAATATAGAAGGTAATATACATTATTTCCCTAACATACCGTATCGGCCCAATCAGAAAATATTTTGAGAAAGTTGTCTTAAGAATACCTAGAGACAGAGTTTCATATGCTATCAAAGGCTTCCTTGACTAACTATAGTATTGAAGAGAATGCACCTAAAAAAGTTTTCTTTCAAGTTAATTCCATCCAAGTCCAGGTTAGGACATGTCAGCTCCATGCATATTCTTGGCACAAATAGAGACCTTCCTTGCATTATCCATTAAGCACTAACACTTAGGCCTGTTAAAAATTTCCTGTGAGTATTCATTTGGAGATTATTTCACAAATTCCAATGCAAGATTAATCTATTTCCAACGAGTTAACAATGAAGAAGCTAAATATTTCATTTATTCATATTATCTCAAAGTAATTTTCCACATTTATGCCATTCAGTTAGGATCACTGAGCATCATGTAAACAAGTAAAGATTACTTTCATTTCAAGCTTCAAGCAAATGCATACAATGAAAAATGTTGCAAGAGTACCCAATTCAAGACAGTGCTAGATAGTAATAAAATCGCATGCATATGTTAAGGAGTAAAACCTTAAAAAAGTCAAATTTCCCAACTTGCCTTTTGACAGTTCCAAAACCCATGCATGAATCCAGAACAACTTTCTGCCCCAAGTCTGGTCAGTAAAGAAATTGAGGTTAACCTTTAATTTTTAATGTCACCTGCAGCCAGTGATTGCTTTTTCTAATGCAAGTGACAGATAAACAGAAAAACACTCCCAAGATGATACACAAAGCACCACACACCATAAGTGCATTTTTATTTTTATACCAACTCAATTTCTCAAATGGATAACCAATGTTCCTACTAATTTACATTAGGAATTGAGTGAGGCATGAAAATTGTTCTGATGCACAGGCACACTAATTCACTGTATAGGGTGTAGAATTCCTATTGCAATACAAAATAAATTTAAAACCGAAGAACTTCATCTTCCATTTACCAGTGGAATTATGAGTGCCTTCAGAAGTAGTAGACGACAATAATGATGAGAGGAGAAAACAGGACTTTTAAGTACACTGTGTAAAACTTTACTTAAAAGTCACCCAAAAAATTTTTTTGTGAAAAAATAATTCTGAAGTGCTCAAATCAACTTAGCTGGTGTTTAAAATAATCCATAATGGATTCATCAGCCATGTGGTGGACCAAAGTTGTGGACTTAACATGGCTAAACACAAAACTGCAAAGAGTTGTCCAAGGATAGACATGGTAGCATTCCCAAGCAATACTTTTGCTGATAGAATTAGAATAAAGTGAAAGATCTCTCAAGAATGAAGGGCAGCTTTGGGACATCCCATTCCTAAAGTGCCCTCCTATATTGGATGGTACTGTATTGTTATACAGTACCATACAACTTTTTATTCTGTGCAGTGATAGAAAGGAAGATTGGTGCTGATGTGGTAATTTTTTGTGCATTAAGCAACCAATGGATGCTCCAGGGTACAGATTTTTTTGTCCAGAAATTTGAGTGATCCAGAGCCAGGTCTCCTGTTCTATATGTACTTTATGGTTGAGTACCTGTTTGGTGTTGCCTGTCTCAGTGACTTATATTCCTTTCTCTTTTTTGCAAGCCTCTGGTGTGAAGAGCTGTGAGGTCAAAACATCTCTGACTCATATACGAGTGTAACTGAGATAGAGATAGATGATAGATAGATTTTTCTTTCTCCTTCAAATATAATATTGATAGACAGATTTTTCTTTCTCTCTCAAATATAATATTGGTGTGGGGTTGTTGGGGGGTTTTTTGGGGGTGCAGGAAGCCTATATGTCAGAGTCCCTTCTAATTCCTGGATCCAACAAGCACTCAATTGCTGGAATAGGCAGGCAAGTTTCTTAGCAATGGCCTGAATATGGGTTGTTAAGGTAACAAAGGATTGGTGCCAGATAGAAAATGGGTGGGCCCCGCTCCCTCAACTGTCTGTTAATTAGAAAGACAAAACTCAGAGTTGAGGTGTGTTAGCTAGAAGCTGAAAGCAGGCTGCACAGCTGAGAGACAGAGGCATGCCTGCTGGAATCTAAGGCCTGCTGGAATTTAAGGCCTGCTGGAATTTAAGGCTGTGGCCACTGGGGGGAAGCAAGACCTTCTTGGGGTGTTAATGCTATCAGCCTGTCCATCGTAGACTCAAGTTGTATATATGTGTAAATAAACTAAATATCATAAAGACACCACAGTGCCTCCACTGTGCCTCATTTCCAAAAGGAAACATGAACCCTATGTAAGTGTCTGAAACCCCTGGAATCTCGCACCGCCCAGAGATTGGGGTGGCGTGGAACAATATAACAGAACAGAGTGTGAGAAAAACGATTGTATCTAATGAGATTAATCTGACATGGGAGAGACCACAGCAAGCTTTGTAAAACAAAAATCAGAAACAGGACAAATTAACATATGTGGCAGTTCTAAAGCAATTCAAGATTAGTGGGCTCAATTTTTTCATGAACTTGGTTCTGTGTTCGATAAACCTGTGAAGCCTGGAACACTTTGCATTCAGCACTGGAGCTTGTTGAAGCTTTTTTCCATAACCAAACCACTTGGAAGAGAATTCCCTAAGGAGTAGCCACTACTGAAAAGGCCCTCTTTCACATACTCCCCTAAGGAATTGACTGGGGCAGAACCAGCTATGTATGTTCTGCTGATTTCTGTACTAGTGTTCAATGTGAGAATTCTGATCTCACTTATCCTGTTGAGAAATCTAATTGCTTTATGACTTCACACTTCCGTCCAGCTATCATAAGAAGGAAGGAAGGAAGAGCTATATTTTTCCTACTGAAGTTATATGTAAACACAGTACCTGCCGGAACTTCAGCTTTTGAACAGTCTATTATTTATATGACAGAATGAAGATCTAAAAACATGAAATACACCCTTAAATTATTCACTTACTCTTTTTTGAAAGAAAAGATGTCAATCTAACACTAAGAGACTTCAAGAAGATTTCTAAAGGTTTCAAGAAAATTGCCTTATTTATCAAAACTTTATTCCCTACATCAGTTCATTAAATACTGTTGCTGAGCGTTAAGGTCAAACAGTGTCAACCAATTATTGTTGTGGAAAAATACTACTCAAAACAAACAATGTAGACACAAAATTATTTTAATGGGCTGGCTGAGTACTATTTATCCAAAGTATATTTCAACCATAAAAGAATATTTTAAGGATTTTAGAAACAATCACTTTTAAGGATATTTTATCAAAGCAGCATTAAATATGACTTTTATTTGTCTGTTTAAATGCCAAGGTAACTATCAGCTATACCCATGCCTGAATACTCAGCTGTAACCTCTTTTGTTTAGTTTTTTCTGAAAATAGGTAACAAATATTAAATGATTCAAAATATACTAATTTTAAAAGTGTTTTAATACATTTTCATCTTTCAAATAAGCACTATATTAATGATAGCTGGTATTATAATAAAATATATACATTTAAAAAGATACATAAAACAGATGTGTGTTTGACAAACCTGCATTTTTTTCTAATATAAACAATATTAGAGTTTTCTGTTCTCCTACTGCCTTACAGCATGTTGAATACATAAAATATATGAATGCAACAAGGGCTTCAACAGTAACAATAGTGAAGCAGTGATTAAACTTCACATTACTAATTGGTCTAGTGAATGCATACCTAGTCATATTCTAGAATTATTCCATCATTCTCAGAAATAGAATAACTATTAGATCTGTTTGGATTTGGATTCAAAATCAGGTGACATATGAATAACACTATATGCCTTAGAATATACAATCTTACATGTATGTAAACTTAATGAAATAATAACTTTATGACATGTTGTATTTCCCCTCTTAATTCTCCAGTAACATCTTCTTACTTCTTTCCTAATATCCATACACAATGGAAATTGGTTCTCAATAATAAAAGGACGCCTGATTTTTGTGCATTTTGTTTGGCACAATGTCAGAATTGGGCCTTTAGTGTGGTGGCAGCTGCCCTTTGGGTCTCCCTGCTATGGCATATGAGACAGGCATTTTATTGTCTTTTTTGCGCATGTTAAAAATTATCTCTTTCAACAAGCATTCTAGTATCCTTCTCTTAACTGGTATCTGTTTTGGAGTTGAACTGGTTTTATGTATGTGCTTTAAGCTGATATTATATTTATAACTGTTTTTCAAATTTCTTTATATATGTATCGCTTTTACATATGCTATTATACTGTAAATCGCTTTAGGGTGCCTCATAGGAAGCACTTTATAAAAGAAATAAATAAGTTAATAGTTATTTGACTGAAAAAGGATCCCTGGTATCTATCCAAGAATGGCTAAAGATACCTTTTTTTCCTGTAAAAGAAAAATTCACTGCTTTACATAGATCACTAAACCCCAATGGATAGATTTATCCTATAGCAAGAGATATATAGGTGGGTACAAATAAAAGGAACAGGCTAGAGGCGTGTAGAGTAAACTTTTTATAATTATAGCTGGGAACACAATTTGTTAAAGGAAGTGTACTGTACAATTAAATCTGAAATTTTAGCAAGATGCCCTGAGGCTGTCTCGCAGCTGTCAGGAACTGGTAACACTCATGTTCTTCTTATGAGGCAGCTACAATAGCACTTCAAGACACCTTTCCTGTAGTCAACTTGACTTTGAATGAGAGGAAGTAGGCAGGCGGGGGGTGGGGGTTGGAATAGGTAAGACTTGTCTCTCTCCTTCCATTCACATAAGGCCTCCATAGGATTCAATCCAGGCTTTCTCAGCATCTCTCCCATATAATCCTTCTTATCAGTTCTGAAATAATCTATAGAGGAACTTCCCTAGGTTACTCTAGCTGGAGAGATTACTGAAGCAGTAATCAGAGAGCAGGTCTCCTTATTAAGAACACCCTAGCTTTGCAATGTCCTCCTAGAAACCTATGAGGCATAGGTATCAGTGAAATGATTTTATTTGTCCATGTCTTACCACTTCTGTTATAGTGTATTATTACTGCTTGTGTTGGGTTGGATCCGGACTTAGTAATGACTGTAAGCATGTCAAACTTAATTCTCATTGATTTCAATGGGTATACTCCAAGCATGACTAAGTTTGGATCCAAACCAGTTTTTACTTTTGTAATGGGATTGCTGCTTCTACCGGTCTTCTGTCGCTGATGGAAAAGAAGCAGCAACATACTTCCCCCTGCTCTAAAACAGGATTTGAGCAGGTTTCCTTTAATGAAATAAGATACTTGTGGACTTTTGTGCTCTGTGCCTAGCACATATATTTACAGTGATAAAATAACATTATTCTCAAAAGTTCATTTGGACAGTTACTTCTTTTGCTACAAATCACTCCACCAACATATACACTGAAAACAAGCAGTTAATTGCAGAGGAAAGCAACAAAATGTACTATGCATTCAGTGTAGTAATAGACAGAGAGAATTCTACTAGCATGACATCCACTATGCCATTATCATAATAAATGGGGAAAGTAGGTCCGATTCTGTCAACAGTAAGGTATGAAAGAAAGCAGCTTCATCAGAATGACAAATATGTCATTCCTAAACAAAAACAGGTAATGCTGACATTCAAAATCTACAAGTTAACATTTTCCCTTCCATTTAGTTGTCCCTTTCCCTTAAAAAAAATGAAAGAAAAGATAAACACATATATTTTAACTAAAAAGATTCTTAGGCTACACTCCAATGCTCACTTACCTGAGAGTAACTTAATGAAACTTATTTCTGATCAGACATGCATAGGATTGTACTGTTAATTTAGCCCTTGATTATTCTTTAAGACTGACAATTTTCAATGGTCCATGTGGAAATAAACTTTGCTTTCTTCAGTTCTATCAAAATTCTTACAATGCAAATACTAAGAAATTTTAAATGCTTATAGAAACCTATAGCATACCAGGCATACGGTTTAAAATTGCTTTAACTGACATGTATACTAAATCTCATGGGAATGTCATTATACATCTGGTAGCATGCATGAACTGCAAATTAATTTTATCATATTAAAGATACCATAAAGGTACAATGCCCACTGGATGTTTAAGCTTTTATAAAACATTTCCAACATAAAGCATTTTCTTCATGCTTTTTGTATTCATCAGATAGCTTCTACTCTGATGTAAAGTGGACCAACAGACTGAAGATAAAAGCATACAAACTATTTGGCACAGAAGAGAGCAATTATTGGTGCTTAGGAGGGCGCAACAGGAAGACATACTTGGGAATTGGGCTACCACAAGTGTGGTTCTTTTTCATTGAGAACATACGACTTCTGACCCATTCAGGGCACAGTTTATTTTTTTGCTCCTATCAGCTATTTAATGATGCTTTTTACAGCTTCTTTCTTAACTAAATTGTTTGTAATGTTTTTATTCTATTTTTATTAACACGGATTAAGATAAATGCAAGATGTTTCTTTCTTTCCCTTTCTATAGACCCAGGTCTTTAGCATAAAACACATAAAGGCATTCAAATAGATGAACTGACTCGTTTTCCTAAGAAAAGAATCATAGAATCATAGAGTTGGAAGAGACCACAAGGGCCATCGAGTCCAACCCCCTGCCAAGCAGGAAACACCATCAGAGCACTCCTGACATATGGTTGTCAAGCCCTGCGTAAAGACTTCCAAAGAAGGAGACTCCACCACACTCCTTGGCAGCAAATTCCACTGTCGAACAGCTCTTACTGTCAGGAAGTTCTTCCTAATGTTTAGGTGGAATCTTCTTTCTTGTAGTTTGGATCCATTGCTCCGTGTCCGCTTCTCTGGAGCAGCAGAAAACAACCTTTCTCCCTCCTCTATGTGACATCCTTTTATATATTTGAACATGGCTATCATATCACCCCTTAACCTCCTCTTCTCCAGGCTAAACATGCCCAGCTCCCTTAGCCGTTCTTCATAAGGCATCGTTTCCAGGCCTTTGACCATTTTGGTTGCCCTCCTCTGGACACGTTCCAGTTTGTCCGTGTCCTTCTTGAACTGTGGTGCCCAGAACTGGACACAGTACTCCAGGTGAGGTCTGACCAGAGCCGAATACAGTGGCACTATTACCTCCCTTGATCTAGATGCAATACTCCTATTGATGCAGCCCAGAATTGCATTGGCTTTTTTAGCTGCCACGTCACACTGTTGGCTCATGTCAAGTTTGTGATCAACCAAGACTCCTAGATCCTTTTCACATGTACTGCTCTCAAGCCAGGTGTCACCCATCTTGTATTTGTGCCTCTCATTTTTTTTGCCCAAGTGCAATACTTTACATTTCTCCCTATTAAAATTCATCTTGTTTGTTTTGGCCCAGTTCTCTAATCTGTCAAGGTCGTTTTGAAGTGTGATCCTGTTGCTAAGCTTTTGGGAGAGCCAAGTCCAAAGCACCGCTCATTTGCTTTTCCCCCACCCAAAGCTCTGGCCAATAGTTTTGGTCATATTGCCCCTCTCCCACACAAATTGGACAGTTTCCTTTTGAGGCTGAATTCAAATCACGTTCCCACTGCCCAGCTGCATCCCATAGCTCCCTACATAGTGCCTGAGCTTCCTGCCCCCTCTCTGCTTCTTTGTCAGCACACAGCCCTCTGCTGCCCACCAATGTCAGCAATAATAATAATAATAATTTTTTATTTATACCCCGCCCTCCCCAGCCAAGACCGGGCTCAGGTGGCTTCTAGAAACCACACACAGAGCAATACAGGGCCAGCTCCCACACGTCACTGAAGTTCACTGGGAGGTACAAAACAATTTTTGAGCTTCATATTTCTAGCATCATACATGTAAAAACCACCCCTACAGACTACAAGAGGTTAAAAGGGCATCAGCCCACCAAAGATGTGTATATATGGCCTCTTTGGAGCTCAACTTTTCATGTATAACATAACTGAGACCTCAAATTCAAAAGGGAGGGTCATCAAGAAGCAAGAAAATCAAGAAAAATTTACAACCCCACTTTAAAGCATAAAAAAGTTAAAATTATTTTATTTATTTGTGACAGCAAACAGGATTCTTTCTGTAACTGAACTGTGACGAAACTCTCTTCCCACATAAGTTTGCGCATTTTCACTACTGGCTCTCCTTCAAAAATTACTGTCAGAGTGCTTGTAGCCCCCATTGTCTTATGATATTAAGTATGCTTACCTTTTGATCAATTTAATTGCTTGGTGGTTTTCACAGACTACTATATTTCTAATGGATTTGTTATGAAACACTCTGGTTTTATTTGAATCAAATGTTCATACAAGTGTTTTAGAGAACCCTTACTACACAGTACTCCAAATGCCTTTGAGTAAGTTTACTTGCCAACTTTGCCAACTTCCTCCTCCTGAACTGCTTTCCCAGCACAGGAAGGAAAGATAAAAGTTGGAGAAAGGAAAAAAAATGGGCTATGTTTTGAAAATCTGGGGGGGGGGAATCTTTTTCTGGAGGAAAGCTGTTCAGGTGCCCCTCATCCTCAGAACATCTTCCATATGAATATGTATGACATGTTAAGTGTGACAATGTACAGATTGTACATGGATAGGCAATCTATAGTCCAGCCTCCAAATGTTGTGAGACTACAGTTGCCATCATACCCAATACTACAATGCTGACTGGATTTGGAGCCCAACAACAACTGGAGTGCCACAAGTTTCCTTCTCTGGAAGAGAAGAGGAGCCAGGTAAGGTACTCCATAATGGGACAGAGAAGAAAGCAAACAGGTCGTGAGCAAAGGATGTATAAAGAAAAAAGTCGCTTAGGAAAGAAATTGTGGAAGATGCAGGTATCAGAGGAACCTGGGTTATGATCAGCACTGGGAAGAGAAATGAGGGAAATGAAATAAGAGAAGATGATTATGGAAAGCAGAGGTAAAGAGAAGGTGAGATCAGGACACTCACCTAGCCACTCAGTCCATTTTCAGGACAAGGTTAAGATGAAAACTCACTATTTGACCAGCTCTCACTAGAAAACATTTGAAAGTACTTCTTCCAACTTAATGAATTCCATTCAAATAAAAAAAAGCAGAGCAAAGCACATGACACAAATGTGAATATGCAGCCCTAGTTACAGTTCAGCTGCTGCCTTGTCTCTATTTGTCTCCATTTAAAGAATACTTTAACAGTAAGGTACTTTATGTATTTTTAACTAATATCAGATAAATAAAACTTTTATCTGAGGTTTTACTTAATGTACTGTAAAGAAGCTGTTGACAATACGTTTATCAGTAAAGGAATTTCAACCTTGCCCTGAGGGTGGCTTAATTTGGTGAAAATTTAGAATAATGCCATACACATTTCCCCAACAGATGCTAGGAGACTCTTAAAAGATACCCAGCTCAATCAGAAGTTATATTAAAGTTCCATCTGGAAATGTGTTTTTCTGTAGCTTCCACTACAATTACCCACGTCACTAATGTCAGGTGTTAAGCGTCATACAACATACTAGCCTTAGAGACTGAGCTAGCATAGCTCCTATGGGCTAGTCATATACTCACACATTAAGTGTTGTTTTTAAAATGGAGGTGGGGAAACTTTTTTCCAGCCACATTGCCTGATGGGCAACCTTCCATGCTCACAAGCCAGAGGTGGTCAGGACCCGAGAGAGAGAGCAATGGATATAGCTCTTATCTTTGCTCAGTAGGTTATATTTTAGTTGCACGCAAGTTACGAGATGTCTGCAAACCACACCTATCCACCCAGACATGGTAGTGACATTATCACAGCTCAGTGACACATTCCAGCTACACAAAAGCACCTGAGGTGAGCAGAGTCCACTCTCCCCACCATTTTAAAGCATCAGTAACAATACTTGGGCAGCTGCTGCTGCTACAAGTAGTGACATCTTTATTAAGTACCACTTGGGTCCAAGATACCTTAAGAACCAAGTAACTAAGATCATCCAGAGGAGCACTGCCACTTATCCCTTGTTTTGCAGAGGCCCAACTGTTGGGCACTTAGTGGAACAATCTTCCAGTCGAGATTCAGCAGGCGTCCTTGCTTTTGACTTTCAGACATCTATTGATGCCCTTTCTATGCTGATAGGCCTTTGCAGCTGTTTAATTAGCCAGTCACTTTAATGATTATTTGTTTTCTCTTTTTAATGGTGTTCTCTTTTATTGTTGTATACCGCCCTGATATTTTATGATATGGCAGTATAGAAATGCTTCTATTAAAAAATAAATAGTCTAGAGTGATGACTGGATATAAACAAAGTGAATCACATCTATAATCAAAATAACAAGCATTTTTCTTTCTTCTTGTGAGGCACCACAGGCCTCCAAACCTGCTCCACAGCATGTGCCTGTTTTGCTTCCCTATATGTCACTTGGGAGGGCAGACCTGAAGGAGGAACTGTATGTATTACAGCCAAGACAGAAGCTGTGGCTGGGGAGTAAAGCGATGGTTCTCGTGATTCAGAACCAGGTAACTCCACTCTAAACAAGGATAACACTTAGATTCAACTCCCAGGACTGTTTTTGTTTTTTGTGTTTCAAAGACTGGTCCTACAAAACAATACTCTGTGTGACACAAATTATGACATGTTGATTTTCACAGTATCTGGAGAAGCTGCCATGCTCAAGATATCATACAAAAAGTATGGGAGGGGGAAAGCAGCTTTATATGCAACATTATCAGATGGCACCCAAACATTCCCTCCCCCCCACAGAGCTAGTCAAGTGGGGGCAAGTATCATATCTCTCATTTCATCTATTTCCAAGGTTGGCTGAAGGGCAGTTAGTGATATGAAGGAAGTTCAGAAGAACAGCATCACCAGCACAGTACACATTTGGGGTAGAAGACAGATCTGCAACCATCTACTGACTTGTAGGAAACTATGCTTTGCATGAGGCAAAAAATGAAGTGTGTCATGTGGCAAACATTTGCAGTCATTACACAATTAAGTGACTAGCAGCAGCATCTTTTCTTAAGCAAACTCACAATTTGACAATACGTAATCTATACAGGGTTGAATTGAATTCTTATTAACAGGACTTGTCTCCTCTGTATTTCACAAGGACGAAACTCCAAGGTTCTTTTTATCTATGGTGCAAAAATAAACTTAATTGATTAGCTAATGGCAAAACCATTCACTCCAAATACAATAAACATACACACAATTAAAGAGAACTAAATGAAAGGTTATGGTTGGACAGTGTTCTTGAAGCTACCAACATGAGTTTGACCAAACTGCGGGAGGCAGTGGAAGACAGGAGGGCCTGGCGTGCTCTGGTCCATGGGGTCACGAAGAGTCAGACACGACTAAACAACAACAAAATTAAAGGTTGTATACTGCAGTTTGTTTATTAGAGGGATTGTCAAAGATATTCCACCTTCATACAGTATCCACTTCTGAGTAGAACTGTATCTGGACAAAACTATTGCCTGCTTTAGGTATAAGGGTTCTAAGGGCTTGTGTAAAATGGCTGCTTCCCTGACTTCTACATAATCTCTGTGTTTAATTCATAATGGTTTAGTGCAAGCAACCTAGATTGCAGTTATCAAGAAAATATGTGGTCTTAAATAGATGCTCCTGAATTAGCCCACTCCCGAGTGGAACTACAGAAAACTATTAACATCTAGCAGCTTCCTGAATTGTATAGTGCCTCGTCCATATACCACACATGCTCTAAAAAGACATCTTCAAAAAGGCAGAGAGGACGAACAGCAATTCTTCCTTTAACCTGTAGAAAGTTTAGATAAACTTGCCTTTGATAATCGACTGAACAAGCTGCACTGCCAGCATCAAGGGATGGTGTAGGGATATCTAGCAGGTGCTGCAGTTTATCACAAAACCGTCTAAAATAATTGGAAGTGACAACCAGCACTACCACAAATGATTTATTAGTCTTTCACTCAGCTTTTCAGCTTCCTCGGGGCCAGAATAAATAATTTACCAACTCTGTATCTTCCAATCATTAATTCTTCCCTGTGCTTCCAAACTACATTTAACTCTGCTGGGTTCAGTGGAATTAAAAAACACAATATGAAGACACTCCCCCCCCACAAACCATTCCCAAGTATAGTATTATCCAGCTGCATCTAAATGTAAAAACGTCATTTGAAACAAATTCATTGTTAGGAAAGCAGTCAGAATATCTGGGTAGTAAATAACAAAGACTGTCAGAGAATCTGTAGAATAAAAAAAAAGTTGAGGAACTGAAATGGAAGGGCAGTAGGGATAGGGAAACTATTTGTAAATGACTAAGCTGTTGTTATATCTCAGGTGCAAGCTGATTAGCAACCTCACCTCCAATCCATGAGCATAAAGCCAGTATTAAGACTAGAAAACCTCATTTTATATGCATGCAAACAGATACCCTCCATCAAACGGCATCAGCTTTTAATGTACATATTCATTTAAATAACTTATGTGCTTCAGTCAAAAAAGGTTTCAACCACAATCAATAGTCTCTGTCCTTTGACTCACAATCCAAAAAGACATGACAAAGATTGGGATGGAAAAGGAAATAAACAAACTCAGGTACAATTTCTTCTAATGATCAGCTCAGCTGAAAAAGTTCCAGAAGAGAAGGAACCAAAAGTTGCTGGTCTCTTAGCTGTGTCAGTGGAGAGTCCTGCATTCCCTCTCTTTCCTCCTCCACTGCAGTGTAACGTAATGGCTGCAGCCAGCTGCCAACTGATGCAGGAAGGAGCCTGGTTTCACAGCAGAACCAGCAGCCCTGGTTCTGCACAGTTCTTCTTCCTTCTTGTAATACAGCCTGATATAGCAGGTGCCGCCAAGTTGACAAAGCAGTGAAATGGACTAAAAGTGCACAACATGGAGCAGTCATTTTTCCTCCGACTAACTCCAACACATTTATGATTAATTGCACCATGGTTTCTAAAAATGACCTCTGTATTTGAAGCAAAAGGAACAAACAGAATATTCTACCAAGCAGAACCCCAGCTTAGAAGACAAGACTGTACTATGCACATTGCATGATTCAATTTAGAACATGAGGTACCATATTCCCATTATGTAGCGAAAAACACACAGAAGACTAAATCACACCCTAAATCCATTTTTGATGTAAGCTGGTTGTGTGTCTCATTAAATCAGCATCTATGATTAAAACAGAAATCATTTTTGGTACATAATGTATTGCATTGTTAAAGCAGCATCTGTTTATAGCATAGGATAACATATTTTTCAGATACAGAGGAAAAAGCAGGCAAGGATAATAAAGACACAATCCAGACTTTGATTATATAAAACTATTTTTTTCTGCTAAATGTACTAAAGGGGTTAATAACATTAATGTGCTAATATTTTGCATTCTTATGAGAAGCTTCAAGCTGTTGGAAATATTCTGAAGAATTTCATGGTACTAACAGCTTTCTTTTAAGTCCTATGGGACTGAGACAACTCAAACTTTAAGTGCTTAGAAGAAAAGCTCTGTAAAGCTATGAAGGCTAATCAATAGGGCTTTCACCAAATGATAATATAGTCTGAAATGAAATAAATTATCCATAACAAAAATGCCTCCCCCTTTTCTTCTCATTAATATCAATACAGCAGGAAAAAAATAACACTACATACATTCCCCCAAACCCCTACAATGTGGAAATCACTAGTCTTCTTCTCTGGCAATCACTCGTAGCCGAGTAAGATTGTCTTCCATGAAAACAGTCTTAATAGAGAGTCCAAAAGTGACTGTGGATACCCATTCTGGATCCACGCGTCCTTCCACAGTGGGGACATCATTCTAAGACTGAAGATATTTTGGAAGTGGCAATCCTATGTGTCTTTGGGATGCTTTGTGACTCAGGGTGAAATAGGAATGGGAAGGAAACTTCTATGGAATATGGGGTCTCATGTATTCAACTGGTATCCCTGTTAACCGAATCCACGGGAAGGCTTTAATCAATAACCAAAAGCGCAATCCTAACCAGGTCTACTCACAAGTAAATCCTATTGAATTCAATAGGACTTACTACCTGGTAAGTGAAGTTAAGATTGCAGCCTAAATATTTTAAAAGCCAGTTTGCAACATTCCAATACATCCCAGAAGAAACATAACCCAAGACAGGCAATACAAATTAGTGATACCGTATTGGTCCAAATATAAACTGCACCCAAATATAAGCCAGACCTTTAAAATTCAAAGGGGGAAAAGGGAAAAAAGACAATACCCGAATATAAGCCGCTCCCCTAAAATTCCGCAGGCACTCACACCCGTTCTATTTTACCGTATGTCTGTTTCAGCAGTGATATCGTAATAGCCAACTTTTGTAAGGTTACGACTTTAAGCTACACTTTAACTTTTCACGGTCAGAATTTGGGGGGAAAAATGAAGCTTATATTCAGGCCAATACAGTAGGTGGATTTATCTAGTTCCATTTCACTCACGGAATAGCAGTGCCCCATTTTCTGCTCTGTCTTCTGGTTTTAAGAATTTCTATAACTAATTTCAGAATTTTTATGTATTTATTTTATATCTTGCCTATTCTAAAAGGAGCTCAGGGCACTGTCCACAGCTCCATGCCACATTTCGTTCTCACATCAAATCTCTGAGGTAAGAGCACTCCTTTTAGGAAGAAAGCTATTCTGCAAAATTGCTTTGCTGGTTCTACTTTTTAACTTGGGTCATCATCCACACCATTTAAAGCATTCTTATACCACTTTTACAGACAGTGAACCTAACCATTTCAATTGTGATGTTGATTTAAAGGCAGTATAGTGGTACCTTGGGTTAAGAACTTAGTTCGTTCTGGAGGTCCGTTCTTAACCTGAAACTGATCTTAACCTGAGGTACCACTTTAGCTAATGGGGCCTCCCGCTGCCGCCAACACACAATTTTTGTTCTCATCCTGAAGCAAAGTTGTTAACCCCAGGTACTATTTCTGGGTTAGCAGAGTCTGTAACCTGAAGCGTCTGTAACCCGCAGTACCACTGTATGTGAACTGAAGAAGCACCTCTAGTGATTATTTCAAGACATTACACATCTGCAATATAAGCCAAGATTGATCAGGATTGCTGATGACATGCCATTTTTTTGCTGTCCTGTGGGAAACTACTTGCTTTTACTTGCTGCCATTTGCAACAAAATCTGTGGTCAATGCCATCCCCGCGCCCACCTCCCCTGCAAGAAAACCAAACAAACATGCAAGAAAGTTCAGTAAGATATTTTGGAATCCTCATGTCAGCAAGTATCCTCTAAAGATGGTCATGTCAGATGGTATCAAATTTTTTTTGCATAGCCAATGAAGCACATTATCAATGAATGACTCAACTCCCTAAATTTTTCAATGATGTGACAGATGCTCATGATTTGATCATATGTGCTTGTCCTTCTCTGAAATGGTCAGGATGTGGTGGGATTTCTGCTATCATTTGCTTCACACAATATTAGAGTCATCATAAAATTGGTAGTGACATATGAAGTACGAGAGACCTTAGCTCTTATCGTCGGGCACCACAATTAATACTGCAAATATAATAGATTTAGTAGATACGCAAATTCCCAAAAGGTCTCTTAGAAACGTAACAAATACATAAATCTAAAACAAATTGTACAAAGTGCAAGCAATTCTTCATGATTAAATGTTGCTCTCAACCTTCACCGATCTCCTTAATACAGTGTGAACCTCACTAATTCATACTACCTATAATTTGTACTACAGGTGGATAACCTTCCTGACTCACAGATTCTACACAGTGCCAAAGAAAAAAACTAACAGGAGATGCTACACTGGGTGGCTGGATTCAGTTTGGAAACAAAGTACAGTCATACCTCTTGTTACGTATGCTTCAGGTTGCGCGATTTCAGGCTGCGTCCCACGGCGACCCAGAAGTACCAGAAAGGGATTCTTCCAGGTTTTGCCACTCGCGCATGCACAGACGCGCAAAATGACATCACGCGCATGCACAGAAGCGGCAAATTGCAACCCACGCATGCACAGACGCGGGCTGCATTCTGCTCATGTTGCAAACAGGGCTCCGGAACGGATCCCGTTCACAACCAGAGGTACCACTGTACGGCCAAGAGTAACCCAATAAGGAAATATACGTGAATTTTCTGAAACATGACCAATGCAATAATTCATTATCTAGACTGCTGCGTTTTCTTAACATTTTCACATGCGCATAAAACCTCAGATTTCAGCAGCAAATATTGTTCATGTAATCAAGACTACACACAGCATGTAGCACAAGTACAGTCATACCTCGTGTTGTGTTCCGCTCTTTCAGCTTATGAACGCAACAAACCCGGAAACACTTCCGGGTTTGCCACCCGCGCATGCACAGAAGCGATTTACGCACTTTGCGCATGAGCAGAAGCGATCTGCTCAATCGCGCCGCACACATTCACAGAAGAGGCGCTCTAGTTGAGGACTTTTCGGGGTGTGAACGGCACCCCAAAACAGATTGTCCACAAGTAGAGCTACCACTGTATTGCTACTGCTTTCAAAAGAGTTTATCACACTATCATATCATCAACCAACCTAGACTGCCAGGACTATGTCCTTAAGATGACAAATCTTATGCTCATTGTTTCTTCTTAACTTGACATGCTTCCTCAACATTTTCCTCCTGAGACTTTCAATCAGTTAACTGTTATTTACTTCTTCCGCTTTTTAAACAAGGGACAGATCTTAAGTTTGGTACAAGCCATTAACAGGAGGATTTCCACTATCACCCCTTTTCAAACACCTCATCCATTCTCTATGTCATTCCAAAGAATATGTGCAATGTTTGCCACCAACTCCCAAAACATTCCATAGAATTTAACTCAGGAGTAGTAGGTACTGCATTAGTGTCACCCATTTTAATTCTAACATGCAAAAGGCACCTTTCAATTCTTAATGCAGCACTGCTGCAATGACTGTCAGCTCAAAGGCTTGTTGATTGACAAACAATGCTGTCTGGTAACTTTTCTTGTAAATGAGCAGAACCATCTATTTTAACTTTCATTCTACAAATCCTATGCCCCACGTATTCAGCAATACTGTATTCATATTGTTTCTCTGGCATATCCTCCAGCATTATGTATTTTAATATACACGTGAAATTTTAGTTTGAAAGGAAACTGGGGACAACTACCCTGCCAAAGACAACTAGCTCATTAGGAAAATAAAGACAAATTTCAGTATAGCAAGAAGAAACGCTGTCTGGTGCCAAGCATACTTTCTTATCCACAAAGCAGATGAGGAAGATTCAGGAGGCCGCCAAATTCCACATTAGCCAACCTTCGGCTGCAGATATGCAGTTCTAACTATTAACAGAATCACAAGGAACTAGACCAAGGAACTCATTAGACCTTAGCATCCTCTGATGCTTCAAACTGTGTAGACCCACACCTTCTGCAATGACATTATTACACTACTTTGGCACTGTTGGTCTATAACATGGACAGTGCCTTACAATGTCGTTTTTTCCTACCCTGCTTTTCTTGCTTTTTGAAACTGTAGTTTACATTATTCTTCATTTGAGGTTTCCCTCCACCCTTTGCTGCATTATTTCCTGGTTCCTGTTCAATCTTCATCGTTGCTACTTCAAGGTTTCTGCTAATAAAATTCCATCTTCCTCCTTCTCTTGCTATCCCTGTGTGCTCCCCAAGATCCTAATAGGTCTACTACTTGCTGAATCTTTCCCATTCTTCATTACAATTATGTTGCTTCTCATTTCTGCTTGCTTCACTGGCCCTCTCTTTCCTCTTGGATTCTACTTAAGCTTCTGTTGCATTGGATCCAAAAGTTCCCTTTGCTCCATTGGAGGAAGACGCCTTTCCTTAGAAAAAGAGAACCTCTGGATCTGAACCATTAAGCTTAACAGAATTCAAAATACAGCAGACACGCATAGACAAGAGAGCCTGCAAATTATGTGCACTGTTCATAAGAATTAAGGTTTGTTAAGAGGAAATCCTCATGAAAAGGAGAGATGTAAAAGGTTATTTATTTATTATTTATATAAAGCATTTATATCCTGCCTTTCAGCCAAAAAGTTTGACCAAGTGACTTATGCAAGGCCACTATCCAATAAATCAGTCCTTGCATTTCCAAGCTTATCTTATTTACAAGCCTCACCAATGTTCAATGGACGGTTGTGTCAGAAAGAAGTACAACTTCATGAGCATCTCCCTTTAGCTGGGGACTATGTGTACAAATTCCTGTCAATTAGAACATTGTTGCTGTATTCTTTGTGCTTACATATTATGTTGTTGGTATCCGCCTGTCTCAATAGACAATGGAGTGTGCCTCCAGGGGTGAAGTCAAACCGCTGACTTAGCAGCATCAGAGTGAACTCCCTAGGATGCTAGCCTGGGCAGTGTGTATGGAGGTCCTGGGCTGACTAAATGACAAGACACCCCTCTTGACCTTGCTGATGCTTCCACAGGAAAGCAAAGCAGTACATTTGGCACCAGCTTGGATGCAGGAGATGCCAGAAGGAGGCATACAAGGCAGCATCCAACAGTCTTAGGGATTCCACTCTGGATTTGTGTAGGGTTTACTCCTAAGCCTTTTTTTCTCCCAAAGATTTCCCCCAAAGCAGCGGAGGTCCAGGATAAGAGTTTTCCTTCTCCATGGACTACCTTCCCAGGTTGATGGGCTCCATCTGCCCCTTTTATATATAGGTTGTCTGCAATTGATAGTATTTGTAGGTTTCATAAGAAAATAACAATTGGTAGTATTTGTAGCTTTCATACAACAAACAACAACTTTTTGTTAATAAGTTGGATGTTTTATGCAGGCGGTCTCTTAGTTTAATGTTTTACTGTGCATTTTATTAAACTATCCTGTCTGGGTCAGGGTTTCAATGAAATGGTGTATGGCTAAATGCAATAAAAGTGACTTGACAAGACATTGTTATGTTCAAGAGGTCCAGGTTACAGAAAGCTATGCACACAACTAATTGTCACACACAATTAATTGTCACTTTTTTGTTTTCCTGTTTTCATTCTGGCACACAATTAGCTGAAAAATATCTAACAACCAAAGCCTTATGTCAGCAGAGGTTATACTGGGCATATGCCCTGGAAGAGGAAACCATATCTCAAAGTGCCCATTTGCTGACACTTCCAGCTTCAAAGAGCCCTGGCCTGAGTAATACTAGAAAATGGAAACAGCCACTATTACCTCCAAAATCAGTAATAACCATCAGCTTAGACTGCCACTACAAGTTTTTAAGAAAGAAAAGTATATGGAACATTGCCATGCTTACAATACTACTTGCCCTACCCTTGCAGTAAGGAAGTACACATAATTAAACAATTAGCATATCTAGAAACTTTTTTGAAGATAGGTCATGCCTAATATTATGCCACATTAACCATTCATTAATGCTTTTCACTTTTCATGGTGATGATCGATAACCGAAATAATACAGTGGAAGTGTGAATGTATTAATTCAAGCTCATTAGCAAATAGTTTGCATGAGTATAAAGAAGGTCAATACACCAAAGGCTAAATTGAGTCTGCCCTAATTTGAAACAAAAGTATCTAATTTTCACCTCCTTCCCCAAATTCAAGCACCAAGCTATTTCAAAGAGCATCACTTATGATATAGCTGTTCAAAATTAACGATAAAAACACTGGATAGAGGATGAAATTTCAGATTCTGAAGCTGGATGACACACATGCTATACAGAGGAAATGATGGCAACAAGACAATAAAATCCAGAGCATGGGGAAAATGTTCAGGGTGGTAGGTGGCAGGCAATCAAATCCATCAAGCTGTTTTAAAAGGATCCCTCAGGATCTAGATACTAAGCCTTATTTGGGCTTATTTACATCTTACCCCAACTAATGTGTAGAGCATTTACACATAGTAACTGAGGACTGTGCAGTAGTTTACAATGCAACTACCAGATGAAAGTCTACCACAACCTCAGGAGTTGCTGTGACACGAAATGAATCTGGGTACAGCTGTGCTTTATGCTGAGACACAAACCCGCAGGTTACAGAATCAATCTGAGGTACCCTCAGGCCCTGTGCTTACTCCAACCACTAAGATGGAATAAGATGCAGTTGACCCAAGAGTATAAGAAAAAGCTTCCTATTCAGCTTTGCCAAAACAATATGGTGCTCCTCAGCTTTGTATTCTTTAGTCTGACTCCTGGCTCCCTCTTTGGTCCTCCCTCCTGGTTTGTCCTTCAGTCCTCTTACTCTTCAGTTCTGACTTATAGATATATGAGGCTGCTTTGTCTTAAGACTAACCTATGACTTAGCCCATGACACACAGAAAGCCCACCATCATAATATTTTGTCATTTTCATCTATTAAAAATATATAAATACAAGACAAGCAAGGAACTGAAAATCAGACATGGCAAAATAATATTTTTAAAAACTATAGATGCATGCAGATGTTTTCTGTAGTTAATACAGTTAGCAAACAGTATCATTTAGGTCCCTGAACTGTCAAGCACAGCAGTTTGCAAAATTATAGTTTACATTTAAACTACAGGAAAGGAAATACACATGTAATTATTACATGGAGAGACCTACTATTGTCCAGTAGGTGGTTTCAGTTCTTTTCTTCAAAGAACTGCTACATGATATGAAACCCATTGAACTTCTCTGCACCCCAGTACCTACAGTCCAAAGGTTCTGCACAAGTCATTTTGATCCACTTTAGAAACATATATAAACAGTGGAGTACTGTATTTGTTTTAATTACAAAATAGCACTGAAGTGATTATATCAGTTCCTGTACTTCATTGCAAAATGTTGGTTAAACTTGGGAGAGTTTAATTACAATATGTCTTTAAAGGGGCGGGGGGAGGAAATTAGCAAGGTTGCTTTTTTTGTTTTTTAAAGAAGCCCTGTTGTGCAAACCTATGTATACAGGGTGATTCATAATGAAGTATGCAGTTTCCATTTATAGTGAATGGAATTTATTCTTATGAATCACCCTGTATATACACAGGCACATGCAAGTGCATTTTTTTTCAAGGCTGGAATTAAGATGTGTTTCAATAATATTGTAGAATATTATTTTAACCTGTAGCATCCAAGGTTGACATGCCATTAAAACACAGTAAGTAAAAATAGCACTATCTTTCCTAAAAATTATACAGCACAAGATGTAACCAGCTATTCTCACAAATTGGTGGGTAAATGAATGGGGTGTGACAGAACTCTTGTTTAATGTGACCTTTGGCTGTGCTTTCACTTCTCACTAGCTGTTCTCAGGGCCAGTGCATAAGCTGCCTTATATTACCCCTGGAACTATCATAATATGTCATTCAGGAAGCTTTTAATACTAGTACAAGTGAGTGACAGAGCATACGTGCAATATTTAATATCAATGCTTTACAGGCCTTTTTCAATAACGTTTTTATATTGTGAAAAAAAAATACAAATAAAAAGGTTAAGATAGATAAAAAACTTCCAAAAAGATGTATATTACTGGGGATGCACTTCGGCATAAACTACAAAATACAATGCATTCTACTGTTATATGCTCAGATGTATCTGACCTTTGTAAGTATGTGGTTTTTTTAAACAAAAACAAAAAACTGAAAAACTAATGTAAAAAGCAACCAAGGTGTTCATAAAGGTGTTACGAACAAGGTTTACAAAACTTCAGCAATCAAAAAGAAAGAAAGAAACCGCCCCCAACTTGTCATTGCCTAATGCTGTTCATCTAATACAGGAGAGAGAAAAGCCATTGATACACACTCTATACAAGTTTTTTATCCATGTATATAAATCAAAGGAAACAGCTTCCTTTAAGGCAAGCATATGAAGATACTAAAGCAAGATACCAATTAAAAATTCATACATTCAATATTTCAAAATAAGGAATTTGGATATACACATGCATAATTTAAGTTCTATAGTGAAACATATCTACAGAGGCCATTTCTACTGTACTGCAACAGCATCCCAACTTGAAATGTACAATGCATCCTTTCCCATGCCCTGTTAAACTTTAAATTCTATAGTAATTCATCTCAAGCACTAAACCCAGAATAAAGGCCATGTTGTGCACACAGCACATTTATCAGAACTACAGCTTTGCCCTCATCATTTTACTACTCATGGCATGAAGGAGATACTACATTCCCCTACAAAAAAAGAGAGGCTGGGAAGGCTGTATTAAAATAAGCAGACTTACTGAATTTTAAAGTGAATTAAAAGTTTAGAGTTAACTGTAAAACATTTACAGCAGCTGAAGTCACAGCAGTGATTTATAGAGACATGCGCACAAGACCAAACTATTTATTCATATTTAAGGTAAGAGCCGTTTTGCATCCTTGCCCAGTAACCCAAACACAGGTAACATCTGCAGAATGATTTACTTAGAACACATCTCCATCCTGCTTGTCACTGGCTTTTCCCTGCCATTTATCTCCTCTTTACTGTCCAATCAATTCAGGACACTTTAAACACCAGCAGACATCGATCTTCCCTGGGCCCAAAAACATGTCAGTTTTCTGAGCATTCTTTCTGTATGAACTTTTCTTCCATTATTTACATGATATTTTTATGTGCTCCACCCCCCAGAAAGATGGTGCTTTCTCATGAAGCCCCCTCTTCCTTCTAGGATCTCACTCCAAGTAGACTTTCTGAAGACTTGAAGGAGCAGCAAACAATGCATGAAGCTTGCCCTGTAATCTAGCAACTGTTAGTAATAGCCTGCTGGGTGTTTATGCATTTATCATTGCTGTGGCGTACCAGGAGGGGGCTCCATATGCAAAATGCCCCAGGGAGGCAAAGCAGGGTGCTGAGACTGTGTAGACACCACCTGGACTCACTATGTGAACAAAGGGCATCTGCATCCTACCCTCTCTGTATGCAGAGGACAAATCGTGCATAGAAATTAGTGTAATGCAGGAAGCAGAGCATCTTAGAAATAGAAAGAAAAGTATTAAGGGATATTAGAGATGGAAGGAGAGACTGGTGGAGCCAGAACTGTCTACATGAGGTGTGATTCAACAGTAAACATTAGAAGACATTAGGAATGACACTTGGAACCATTTGTAGGGCAGGTTAGTGTTTGTAGTGAAACTTACTGAGCAAGACCTCCATTTAAAAAGAAGAGGCTACTCAAGTTTGACTGAGCTCAGAAAATCTTTCACCTATTCTCTTAGCAGCATGTTCTGAAAGCAATCATGAAGCTTTAACAAATTACTGAATGACAGTGCAACAATTGTCTGTATAATGGGTTGAATCAAGAGAATCTTTCCTGCAACAGAGAATGCGTCTCTATATCCAACACATATAGAAAGTGTACAAGAAAGTACACTAGTTGTGTAAACTATGGAGAAGAAGAATGTGTTCACTTTTACTCCAAAGGTTAAATATTTATCTTTATATAGCTATGGAACAGCACAAGCAAGATTGTGAACAGGTAAGTAAGTACGCAGTCACAAGTTACAAAATGCCATGTAAAATGTGTACTTACAAGGAGAAGTACTTCATATGCAGAAAATATATCTATCTATTGGCCTTGCAATGAATATAAACTTGCCTCAAAGCTAATACTTTAATTTTCAAGAAGCAAGTAAGGGGATAAAAAAAAAAACCTAGTCAGTAACAATGCAGCGTCGAAAAGCAATAAAATCAAAATTAAGTTATAAATAATTTAAAGCTTGTCATGAAGATGTATTAATAATTCATCAGATAAATAATTTACTAAATAATCAAATAAATAAATAATGAAATACATAAATAAATCAGCAAATAAATAATTCTGCAAAATAACCTAAACAATAAGTCACTAAAACAAATGACAGCCCTACAAAACTATAATGATTTTCTAAATTCTGATAGTTTTAAATAAACAAATGTATATAAAGTAGATCAATCTTTGTTAGATAAAAATATATTTTTTCAGTGATACTGGTGAATTCCTGATTACACTGCAAAGGCTACACTTTAAATTTCATAAGAATGGAGCTATCTTCGTAAATTACCAAAACTGCTACTATATATCTTGTCCCTTACATTCCATGCGCTCCCTTTGTACAACTAATTTTTCATCAAATATATATGGACAGGCACTTTATAATATTTTTAATTCACATTCTTTTAAATGCAGTACTTACAATACTGCTACAGCCCTCCTTCGTAGATTTCTTACTATCTTCTTCAAACCTTCAGAAGTTTTGCTGCAGGGAAAAACAAGTGGAATAACCTTAATTATTACAGATGGTATCTCATTCATTAGTGGATGACAACATTTTATTTGAAAGCATACGAAAAGCTGTTTTATAATTCTACAAAGCAACTTAATGTGAAACAACCATTACTGTTTGCCGACTACCTAAAGTTTTTAGAAGTCTTTGGTGGAATGATTTCAAGCAGACTGATGTGTGTTTGTTGTATTTAAACTGACACACAATCTGTGCAAACTGGCAGTCATTCAGTTATGAAGACAAAATGTGAGAAGGACAAAATGCTTGGCTGACTTCTAAATCCTTCCTCAACGTTTAAAGCTCATAGTCCTTGGAAATATACAGAGGTTACCAAGTTTTTATTATCTGAATGCACTCGCCATTTAAAATTAAAATACCATCCACATCCTTGAATGGTAGTATCAATCTGGGGC
Source organism: Podarcis cretensis (assembly GCF_951804945.1). NCBI lineage: Eukaryota > Metazoa > Chordata > Lepidosauria > Squamata > Lacertidae > Podarcis > Podarcis cretensis. Next base: position 39,718,877 of record NC_137181.1, read on the forward strand.
AACCAGTAAGGTAAAGGTAAAGGGACCCCTGACCATTAGGTCCAGTCATGGCCGACTCTGGGGTTCCGGCGCTCATCTCGCTTTATTGGCCGAGGGAGCAGGCGTACAGCTTCCGGGTGATGTGGCCAGCATGACTTAGCCGCTTCTGGCAAACCAGAGCAGCACACAGAAACGCCGTTTACCTTCCCACCAGAGCGGTACCTATTTATCTACTTGCACTTTGACGTGCTTTCTAACTGCTAGGTTGGCAGGAGCAGGGACCGAGCAACAGGAGATTACCCCGTCACGGGGATCCGAACAGCCGACCTTCTGATCGGCAAGTCCTAGGCTCTGTGATTTAACCCACAACACCACCCGCATCCCAGGGCAAGCAGTAGAATGTTACAAATCAAAATTCATTCAGGATTTGTTTTAGTATGCTAAATTGGAGCTCCAAAGCATTGTACTGCAAAACATAGTGGGACAAACATGTTCCCAACTATACTAATTATAGTGAGTAGAATTATTTCCCACTACTGATATTCTAAGAGTTCTCTGTATTCTAAGAGTTCTCTATTTAATGGAAGTGCCTTGAAATGTAATTGTTACCTGGTCCTGGTTTCTGGTAAATAGCAACCTAAAAGCAAGACTTGAAGAATTTCAAAGGTGCTTAGGGCTATTCTTACAGTTCCTGGACTTCATTTGTGGATAAAGTCTGAACTATTTAGGGGACCGTAATAAGAGACAATCATACAAAAAACTATTTGTTATACATAATCCATTGAACAGATTTCCACATGTCAACAAGGAAAATCAATATTGGAAGTGAGATGTGTTTTGCTGAATGGTCATGCCAAATTACCTGTAATTTTCCTGTCCATATTTATGGAAGCAAACTGAACAGCTCCAGGTCTGCTATAATTTAGACTATCTCACTGGACATCCCTTGTAGACCAAACTATTAAACTATTTGTGTGGGGTTGACTAAGATTAGCTTAGTCTGTTAGACATACAAGATTTCTATTTATTTCTTTATTTCATAAAATTTATATACCGCTTTACTGCAAAAAAATCAAAGCAGTTAACAAAAATTATTGCTAAAAAATTGCAGCCATAATTGAAAGCATAAAGAAAGAGTAAAACACAATAGATACCAAAAGTAAGGAGTTCCAAAGTGTTGGTGCTGCCATACTAAACAATAGAGTTCTTACAGATACAGGGGATCTGTCTTACAGTTACAGTGGTGCCTCGCAAGACTAAATTAATTCGTTCCGCGAGTTTTTTCGTCTTGCGAAGCACGGACTTTGGAAAAGCTTCAAAAATCACCAAAGTCTTCAAAAACCTCAAAAAAGGCTACCACACCGCGTGCTATGAGTTGCTCCTCGAAGTGAATGCACGGTTTTAAGAAAAAGGAAACAAACTTGCAAGACAAAGGAAACAAACTTGCAAGACGTTTTCGTCTTGCGAAGCAAGCCCATAGGGAAATCCGTCTTGCGAAGCAGCTCAAAAAATGAAAAACTCTTTTGTTTTGCGAGTTTTTCGTCTTTCGAGGCATTCGTCTTTCGAGGTACCACTGTATTTACTGTTTTCTTAAGGCTGTCCATAATTAAAACCAATGCATTATACAGTCACATGTTGAGGGCTACATTAGTAGATCTAAATGGCATTCTAAACTGCTGTTTTCTGCTCTAATTTAAGCAGTAGGAACTGTTCATAAAGACATCCAAGATATATGCTGCATCTCCTAAGAATCCTCTTAAGTCTTTCATATAGGTAAAGGTAAAGGTACCCCTGCCCGTACGGGCCAGTCTTGACAGACTCTGGGGTTGTGCGCCCATCTCACTTAAGAGGCCAGGGGCCAGCGCTGTCCGGAGACACTTCCGGGTCACGTGGCCAGCGTGACATCGCTGCTCTGGCCAGAGCCAGAGCCAGAGCCGCACACGGAAACGCCGTTTACCTTCCCGCTGGTAAGCGGTCCCTATTTATCTACTTGCACCCGGAGGTGCTTTCGAACTGCTAGGTTGGCAGGCGGTCTTTCATATAGTAAACATTAAATTTCAGTTTAAAGGATAGGTGCAATTAAGTGGCATCTTAGTATTAGCAGGAATTGCATGTAAGCTATTAGATAAAATGTGGAGAAGGGTAGTTCAGTGGTAGCAGCACATGCTATGCATGCAAGTTCAATCCCTGGCATCTCTAGGAAGGGCTGGGAAATACTTCCTACCTAAAACCCTGAGGAACCTCTTCCAGTCAGTGTGAACATTACTGAGCTGGATGGGCCATGGCAGCTTCTTAGGTTCTTAGGTGTTTTTTCTAATTCTTTAAAATACTGTAAAGCAGCATAGTTCCATAAATATAAGAAAGGTGTGTTTCTAATGATTACCAAGAGTAACAGTCTTTCAAAAGCAAACAATGAGCATGTGATGGTGGGAAGCAATGATTGCTGAGTATAGTGGTACCTCAGGTTAAGTACTTAATTTATTCTGGAGGTCCATTCTTAACCTGAAACTGTTCTTAACCTGAAGCACCACTTTAGCTAATTGGGCCTCCTGCTGCCGCCACACCGCCGCTGCATGATTTCTGTTCTCATCCTGAAGCAAAGTTCTTAACCCGAGGTAATATTTCTGGGTTAGTGGAGTCTGTAACCTGAAGCGTATGTAACCCAAGGTATCACTGTATGATTAGAACTGTGTTATTATATGCTATGGCACTTACTTTTGAGTAGACATATATAGGAGTGTCCTGTGAGTTATGCAAATAATTTTGAACATGTTAACTTTCTCTTTAAAAAAAATCAGGTCCAGTAAAAGGAAATAATAGCAAGACATAAGCTGAATGGTAATAACTGAGTGCTGAGGACAAAAATCTCTGAAGTCATCACAGAACTTACAGAGGGATGCACAACTTGTTGCAAGAGCTATCTCACTGTATCTGCCACTTCAACACTGCTTCAATTATTAACTCAAGTGGTCAAATTCATTGAAATTTGATGACATTTGCACAATAAAGTTCTACTATTTTCCATCTAAGGTATTAAATATAAGAAGTTTTCAAGGACACAGAACTCTGCTGCAAGAGTTACATTAAACTAATGCATGGCCACCTTTTTCCAAGAATACCATCCAGCTCTGGAAACTTTTGATTTATGGATATACTGTTTTAAAGCAGTTCATACATTAACAAAAATGCAAGAAAAGGTGGCAATACGGTTGCAGCTCTTATCCTATTGGCAGCATATCTACTTTAAATGGGGTGTTGTTTATTTGTTGCATATAGCAGAATTAATGACACTAGAATTAGCTTACCCTTCTTGAAGCATTATATGAGATTATTCCTTGGTCTCTTCCTCTTTGATTTAGTACACCTTTTAAGATTATTTATTAATGTTTGGATATCTCATCCATCATCCATTATTATTGGTGTCGTAAATTAGAGGAATGGAACAAAGCACTGGACTATTCACTTTTTCCATATTCATCAATAAAACAATCGCCTCCTCTGGCATGTAGTGAAAGAAATAAGTTGGTTTTAGCTGTCAGACTGCAAGAACTCCCTCCTACATAAACAACTTCTATGGATAATTTCTGAAATCTGGCACAGTCGCATCAAAGCAATTGTCTCCTATGGGGACAGGGAGAAATTGGGACTGAACAAGCAGAAGGAGTACAACAGTGGAAAGATATATATGTTTTGAGGATGAGGAAGAACTGTGATAATGAGTGGGAGAAGGAAACTGGGAAAGGAAAGATGTGTGTGCAGGCTGACTTGGGAAAATTTGGCATGAACTGTGGTTCAGGGTGCAAGAGGCCTGGCTAGCTCTATGTAATTCTGGGATTGTGTTGCTCATCAAGCAGCGGCAGCAACTGGGATGAGGAAGACCACCGATTTCAGATTCCAAAACAGTTTAAAATACTAAGTGACAGCTAGTGCAAACCAGCTTTGAGAAACCCCACCCTCATATCCACATGGAATGAGAGGCAGGATCATATTACTAAATGTGCTCTAGACATTTGTCATCATAATCCAGGATCCAAACTAGGTTCAGAGTAAACTGGAGCTCTCCCTGCCAATTCATTTCCTCTTCAACGCTGATTCCAGTGTTGAAGCTCATAGGAGCAATGGTGGGAGCCTCCTTTAGGCCCTAAATTGTGCATGGTAGTGCCCTGTGACATCAGCAACCACACAAGCTATATTTCCCGTGCTTCCAGGTATCCTGGACATAGTTGTGTTTGCTCATAAGAGCATCTAAGGGCTACTAGAAATGCTACCTGTTGCCACATCAAGATAAATATGGGACAAGAGTGGTGAAGAGGGGGGCACAAGGAACCTAACTGGATCCATTCTGGTTTGGGTTGAGTTGAGATGAGACTGAATGCAAACATAGTAAAAAAAGGGGCGATTCTGGAAATAAAAGTAGGAAATGGCTATTTGTCCAATAAAGTTTAGAGAATAAAACTATAAACCACCCCACTTTGGAGATATAGCAGTAAAATTTCACTACCAGTAATGCCTTTCAGCAACATGCAATGATAATTAATTTTGCTCTACACTTTCCTCCATGGGTACTTTCTCATAGGGGAAAGTTATTATATAGCCTTTTATCTTTAAAACACCAATCCCCAAACTATTTATATATTAGGAATGATAATATATTTTGACTAAAACAACATTTTGGGCCCTCCTATTCCAGTAACAGCTATGTCAATGGAAGAGATGTTAAAAGCCTAGACATGAAACAGCTATGTTTTCCCACAAAAACTGACACAAAACTAAGTGTTCAGTGAAGAGGGCTATTACACAACTGGGGGAGAGGGGAGAGACGAGTCTGGCTGGATTTGATCTCTGGACTACAAGTTGCTGGATATACCGTAAGAGTAAGGAAAGCTACTTTAACTGTGCAATATATTCACTTTACCTCCCTTCTTCTAGGATATAGGTATGACTCTTCTTGGGTTTTATATCACAATGATATTGAGTAAAATATAATTAAGATCTTATTTTGCTAGTATCTCTTACAAAGTCGGTTTTGGATATCTTTAAAGTACTAGATTGAACATGGTCAACAAGATGGAGCCACAGCTATTGCTTTCCTCTCATTTACTGAAGCTTCCTTGGACTCTAATGTATTTATAGACTTTTATCACTGTAGAGGCGGTGATTATATGCAAGGGAACTGAGAAGCAATGGTTATGGATACAAATGCATGAAGCCCCAAGGCTTCTGGAGCAGAGAAGACCTCTATGCATTAAGCTCTATCGAATTTTCTTTCTTGCAGCGAGGAAACTGTATGTTAGACTCCTTAATAATTGCATCATACGCACTGTTCACTCTAGTTAAAAAACTGATTAAACAAATAACTAGATAAGCTCTTTGGAAAAAAGTCTGGTCCCATACCCACTAGAAGTGTAGGCAAGATAATCTCTATACCAGCATGCATAAGCATGATATGAATGTTAACTGCATTGTATTCCTAAGCGTTATTATAAAATTATACTGCCTTCCTTGAAGCAGTGAGATAACAGAAGCTACACTCTAAAAAAACACCTTTAGAAATATCCACCTTTTCCTGCTACTTTCAGGCAGCTTGGCATAATAAACTGCTGGACAGAGAGAGTTTTTAAGACTACTCTCGGGGGTCATATGCTCCAACTCACCAATGGAAGTAAAAATATGCCTACATCTGGTCAAAGTGCTTAGGTAATTAACACTGCTAAAAAGGCATAGAATTTCCATCAATCTGGAATTAGTCTCTGCAATCATTCTAATTACCTTATTGACTTCTTTCACCATTCCCCAGTTGCTCTTTTAAAGTTTAAGCTTACAGTAACCACACTTAAGAGCCCAAACAACTGTCCCATTTCTTATGCCCTTGATTTAATCTTTAATGGCCGATTCTAACATATATTATGTGCCCCGTGAAAACTGCTAGCAGTACTTTTGCATGGTGGTAGCTTCCCACAGTAGTTTTAACATGTCAAAAGCAGCTCACTGTGTGGATTGCCTGAGTCACATGGAGTCAGCCCTACGCCAGTCCCAGCTGCCATTATGAATGTGTAAAAAGGTAAAGGTAAAGGTACCCCTGACCGTTAGGTCCAGTCACGGACGACACTGGGGTTGCAGTGCTCATCTCGCTCTATAGGCCAAAGGAGCCAGCGTTTGTCCGCAGACAGCTTCCGGGAGGTCATGTGGCATCCTAACTAAGCCACTTCTGGCAAACCAGAGCAGCACACGGAAACGCTGTTTACCTTCCCGTCGGAGTGGTAACTATTTATCTACTTGCACTTCGATGTGTAGTGTGGGCTAAATAGCACTCGGCAGCCTCTGTGATGAGCAGCAATAATATGTTACAACTGGCATGTGGAGTCACTATGATTGTGGAAGAATGTTCAGAAGATTCTAAGGGACCACTGTAAAATACAACTCAGCCCGAAGAGGAATATAAACACCATCTATTAAAAATTAAGTATAGTGTCTGAAATACAGTAACTTTAAAACCTGCCATATTCCAAACAATAAACCTTCAATCAAGCAAGTAATGGGCAAACCCTAAAAACATGTTATCATATTAGAGGCTTGACACCAAGAAAGCACCATGACATACTCATCATGTTACACAATATACTGTCTCTCCTACCCAGTACATTTATATTGATTGTAATGACAGTGATTTGTTAATTCAGAGTTCTATTTAAATGGAAGCTTTCCATTGCTGAAGTCAGCAGCCATGCCATTCATGTATCCAAGACTATGAAAACACACCGATTTTCTTTCCTAGAACGAGTATTAAACAGCCTGAAACACACAACTGCAATGTTTGACTTCATGAAATAAGTGCTTACTCAGCAAGCATACAGCAGGTAATGCATTATTCCACTTAAATTTAGTAGCACTTTATTATCCATTTTACACAAGAATCCATAACAGAAGCAAGTGTATTGTTCGACACATAGTGAAAACCCAGATATTGTGTCTGACCTCTGTCAGATGAATTAATAATTTCTTTAACAGTGACAAAGCATCATGAGGAAAACAAAACAATACAACATAGAAGGTAGCATTCTAATACTGAAGATCGCCTCTGACAAACAAATTGATAGGTACATTGAAAAGATGGGCATAAGATTAAAAAATGAGCAAATTCAGTTTTCCTCTAGACCAGGAATAAGAAAATTGAATTTATGAACATCATGGTGATACTAAAATATGGCATTCTTTGTTTGTTTTGTACCTATCTGAATCTCTGTTTCATTGAAAAGAACAGAATACTTCACACACACATTTTTTATAAATATATGTAATTGTGCAAAACAAGTGTACACACATGCATGCAGATGCACATGCACACACAAAAAAAACTATGTAACACTGTGTGTGTACATGCACACTGCTCAAAATACATGACGTGTGCGGCTACTTTGCCCTCTGAGGCCTGGAGCAAGTGTTCCCAGCTGCCCCCCTCCTCTGCACGGGCCTGTTGCTAAACTGAATCTCCAAGTTCAGCAGTTCAGAAATACTATGCCTATCCACTGCTGGCAGAAGAGGTTGAATGGCAGGGGTTTGTTATTTACTTTATGTTTTACAAAAATATATGTTATAAGAAGCAAAATTCTAGGTGCCAACATCAGATTTTACAGCTCTATTGAGTGGGAGGATTTACAAGGTTCCCCAAAACCGTCGCTGTGGCACAGTGTTATATCACAGAAACAAAACACAGAAGTTAGTAAAGCATTGGTCTCTTACACAATGACATCAATATTTTCAGAACTTTCCCCGCTGCAGGCAGAATGGCTCTCTCTACAAGCAATCTCTCTTCCACACACATACACATACAAATATGCACACTTACGGTTTGAAACTTTTGTATTTAAAGTATTTTCTCCAGGCATATGCTTCGTATTGAAGAGCAGTCTATAACTTCATTTGGCACCAGCGCCAAAGGAAGGCTCTTGCACGTTTTCATCACAAATTCTGATCAAGAAACCCCAGTGTACTGTTTTTTGAAAACTTGTGGGTAGGCAGTTTCAGTGACCTAACTTGATAAACTACCGTACATCTGAAACGTAAGCTTTACTCCCAGGGTAGAGAACTTGTGGACATTCAGAGTGGTTGGACTATGAGTCCCATCATCTCTGTACCGACCAGGCTGGCTGGAGCTGGGAGTCCAATAATATATGGAGGTTCACTTGTCCCCCACTGCTTTAAATTCATGCAACAAACAAGCTAGTGATCTTTAAGGTGCCACAGCTTTCCTGCTTCTTGAAATACTTGTCATTTCCCCCCTTCATTTCTGTTACAGTTTCCTGGACAGAAAATTCAAATAGACATTTTACTAACCAAAACTGATACTTTCCTCACATTGTGGGTTTTATACCAGAAAATGTTACGTGTTGCATAATATTTAAATGTGTATGTGCATGTGCATGTGCATGTACACAGCCACAGCCACATGAACACACACCCCTATACAGGTAATTATGTACAAGACTGGCTATTTGGTTACTAACTAAAAACAGGAAGCCTAAAAAATGAAAAATAAAAAGATAAATTTGTCTCTAAAGTATTGTTCAATATGCCAAACATTATTTCCTTACAAATTGATCAAAAAGCTTCTCTTTCAAAAGGACATACAAGGCAAAATCTCCTTAGTTTTTAGTTACTGCCTTATTCATTATCACTCTGCACCAAATGAGGGCCAATGCACAATATATATTAGGGTAAATATCCCAGAGAGGTTTTAAAAGACAAGTATGCAAATTATTCATGGGATGAGAATCAGCTCCAGCAACCCCAAAACTGCTAGGACTCTTATGCTCCCTGTTCTCTTCCCAATCAGGAAATGCAGCTCCTGATACTTAACACCCCTTTGCCTATGTTCAAAAAGGGCATCATTATCAAAGGTTAAAATCAGCTGTCTCCAATGCCCTATGGGCAGTGATGAAGAGGAAAAGGTGGACCATAGACAACTCTATGACATTAAATCCATCACCTAATGTTCTCCTTGATAGTTTAGTAAGGTGCCTTAATCATGACTGGACTGCCACACTTATCAGATATCCACGTTGTGACAGATAAAATGCAGGAAAACAAATGGTTTGTGGGGAGGGGTTCCCCACTGAATGTGGCTATGCCAGTTGGTTCACTGTTTAACTCGAAGTGTTATTGAAGAATTCATCTAACACAAATGGGTGGCAGTAGGGATTCATGCCTCTGAAAACGAGGGTTTTCTGTCATTCTGTGGCTTGGAAAACATCCTCAAGTACAATTAAACTAACTGGATGCACTTTTTGAATTTATTCATGAAGTAATTTACTGCAAGGGGACACGGGTGGCGCTGTGGTCTAAACCACTGAGCTTAGGGCTTGCCAATCAGAAGGTTGGCAGTTTGAATCCCCGCAACGGGGTGAGCTCCCGTTGTTCGGTCCCACCTCCTGCCCACCTAGCAGTTCAAAAGCACGTCAAAGTGCAAGTAGATAAATAGGTACCACTCCGGCGGGAAGGTAAACGGCGTTTCCGTGCGCTGCTCTGGTTCGCCAGAAGCGGCTTAGTCAGGATGCCACATGACCCGGAAGCTGTCTGCGGACAAACGCCAGCTCCTTTGGCCTACAGATCAAGATGAGCGCCACAACCCCAGAGTCATCTGTGACTGGACCTAACGGTCAGGGGTATATTTACCTTTAATTTCCTGCAAGCAAGACACGGCAGTCTCTATTAAAAGAAAATGAGTTCCACTGAAATCAGTGGGATAAGTTAGTCATTAGTAATTTGATGCCACATTAATTTCCACAGGACTTAAACATGACCAACTTATTCTGGACTGGGACACATAATTATTACATCCAGGCTGCAATTCTATGCAGACTCAGGTGGGAGTAACCCAGTTTAAACACAGTGGGTGTAATTCCACACAAACACGCTTAGGATTGCACTAACAGTTAATGAAACATGTTTTCTGAATGTGGCAGATTATCATTAACAGCTCAATAGTAACTAACCGTGTTTAATACTAAATGTGCACCAGCGTGCCGTGTGTTTGACTGTGAACCAGGCCACAATCAGGGCATGCCACTTTTCTACCTTGTGCATAAAATGCAGTATTCATGCTTAAAATCCTACGTTGTGTCCCTAGTATACTTTTTAAGCAAGAAACTTCACTGAATTATTATTTCAAAAGAGATGTGTTACTCTATAAAGATAACAGCCAGACACCAAAAAATTACGTTACACATGTCCAAGTGCTTGGGCTGAATATATATAAATTGGGCTGTGTGTGTGTATATATATATATATATATACATATATATATATATATATATATATATATATATATATATATAATGCCTCTACAACCCGTGTAACAAACCACTTTTGAAAGTCCCTGAAATTTCATGATTTGCTATATAATAGGGAGCACTTCACCTATAATATAGGCCCAGAAGACACAGAACTACCGTAGTTGCATGGGTTTTTTAAAATAAAAATCCTAGCTCATAGGCATTAATCTAGGGACTTGTAAGCATGACAACTCCAAGTCTTTCAATAAAGTCTTCCACAATTCAAAACAACTTAAGCCACTTTACGAAGTGGATCGATTGTGCTATTATCCCATATGTAGGCTCTTAATATACTAGAGAGAAATCAAACCACACTTAAAAAAGGGAATCTGAAAATTGGGGAACTACAAGGTTCGTGTAATCTCAAACTGTTCTCTAAACAATGGGGTGTTCTCAGTACTTGAGGCAGCTTCTAGTTTGGTTTAAAAAAAGAAAAAAGCAGGAACAGAAACAATGAGTAAGCAGATATCACAAAACTTCATTTCTGAATTTGGCAACAGGAAAACATTATTGCCTAAGGCCACAATCCTGTATCCAACTGCCTAGAAATAAGCAGTGCTGGACTCAATAGGACTGAGTAGACATGTACAGGATTTATCTGTAAGGCGTGTGTGTGTGTGTATATATACAGTGGTACCTCGGGTTAAGTACTTAATTTGTTCTGGAGGTCCGTTCTTTACCTAAAACTGTTCTTCACCTGAAGCACCACTTTAGCTAATGGGGCCTTCCGCTGCTGCCGCGCCACCGGAGCATGATTTCTGTTCTCATCCTGAAGCAAAGTTCTTAACCCGAGGTAATATTTCTGGGTTAGCAGAGTCTGTAACCTGAAGCGTGTGTAACCCAAGGTACCACTGCATACATATATACACACACACAAACACACACAAAACTTATTTGGTCACAAGGCCCACCAAACTCAACAGAACTGACTCCTGAGAAGACATGCATAGGATTCCACTGTCCAGAAGAGGGATATGAAAGTGAAACTGCCATAAAACGCCAGAACTGAAGTTTTGTGGCGAGGCAACTAAGGAAAACCGAGCAGCTTGAGCCGAAGGAGCAAAGAAACAAGAGCGTCGGAGAAGAGGAGGGAAGGAAGGAAAAGTTCTACTAGCTTCACCTATGAGCAGATTAGGAGGGGGTGGTGAAAACAACGCCCACATGAATAGCTCCCGTCCTCTCTCTCTCTCTCTCTCGCCTCTTGGAAACCAGCTGAGGGTGAGAAACTCGGCAACCACCAAACTAGCAGCAGCGGCGGCGGCGCCAGGAAGCGCCTCCCCGCAACCTGCTTCTAGAAACGGGCGCGCAGGAGGGTGGAAGAGGAGCGGCCTTTGACGTTGCAGGCCTCAAAAAGAGCCACTTCCTCCCCTTCTCCGGCTGCCCTTCTGTGACAGCCGGGAATGGAGGAAGCTGTGAGGGTACGGAAGCGGGAAGGAAGGGCGGAAGGAAAGACCTGGGGTGGCTGCAGCCGAGGAGGCGGCCATTTGGGAACGGGAAGGGGGTGGGGATGTGGCTGGGTGCGGGCGGCTTTCGTCGGCTTTTACCTGCTGCCGTTGGTGCAGGGGCGCTGGAGAAAGCGGCTCTGCCTGCCTGCCTGCCTCCTCCCCTCCTTGCCCGCGTCCCTCCCTCTCTCCCTCAAAAGCCTTCCCCCCACGGCCCGCCAGGCTGAGGGAAAAGAGGAAGGAGGCCCAGCAACCACCTTCCTCCAAGCCTTACGCCGGTAGCCGAGTTCAACCGCCGCCCCCTCGCCTCTTGCACGCAGGCGCCCGCCTTCGCTGAGGGGAAGCGGAGGCCGCCCACACCGCGCGGCGACGGCGCGCTGGCCTAGATCCGGCGGCTGCTGGGAGCGGGGCACTTTCGGGACGCCCGTCGGTCTGAGGGGCCCGGGGACTCGGGCGAGGGACAGGCCGGGAGCGGAGGGAGACGCGGGAAAGACGCTGTGGGCTTGTCGGCGCGTGTGAGGCGTTTGGGAGGAGAGGGGAGTCCGCGGCTTCCTCGCCGGGAAACGGTCCGCTCTGCGCCTTAGACTAACCTTCCAGTTGGATAAAACGTAAAGGGAAAGCCAGGGGCAGCTCTCCGTTGACTTGGAGGCCCACTGAGTCGAAGGGGACTTGCTGCCTGGTTACTGTGGAAGACGGTGCTGAGGAGACGAGCGTGTTTCCTTTATTGCCTTTCCCTCGCCTCGCTTTTCACCCCCACCCCCCGGAAATAAAGAAAGCAACTCCCCCACCCCAGAAAGCCCCCCACCTCAACTACATTCCTGCTCTTGCAAGCTACTTTTTCTGGAACTTGCTTTAAATTGTTGCTGCTTTTTTTTGTTCGTTTGCTTAAAGGTGAAGTGGCGGGAAGATTGTAAAGCAGGACTAAAATGCGGACTGAGCATCAGTCTCCCAGGGGTGCTGACTTTATTCAATATTGTGGGGGCCCAGGTAAGCCCCACCCTTCATAATATATCATATTTGAATGGGAATGGACATCAACTTTGTGGAGGATTGGCCCCCTCAAATAATTTATTGTGGGGGCCAAAAAACCCAGAGCCCCTAGAAGTTCTGTGCCATCTATCATTTTGAAGCAATGATTTCAGTGGGTCTACTTGAGCATGACATAAGTTGGATGCAACCCTGTGGTCCTGATGTTGGTATATTCTGCTCCCTTTCCACAACTTTTATTTATGACAGTTTAATGCAATTAAACTGCCGGCCATACTTCCAGAATAAAAAAATCCTTCCACCACACCACACCAAAAATTTTATTGATACGGAATGCATTGGGAAACACAACTAGGATTGTCCTCAGTATCACTTCAAGGTCTTTGCTCTCATTTTGGAAAGCTATCCATATTCTGCAAATAAAATATTTTGATACTATACTACACAACATTGAAATATTCAAATGTTTAATTGATTGTCCATTCTTCCCACTACATCCTCTCCTGCCACACTAGTGTGGTACTTCACACCCTTCAAAAACCACTGGTTTAATGAGACCATAGGTAAAAGGTAAAGGTACCCCTTACCATTAGGTCGCGGACGACCCTGGGGTTGCACGCTCATTTCGCTCTGTAGGCCAAGGGAGCCAGTGTTTGTCCACAGACAGCTTGTCCGGTCATGTGGCCAGTATGACTAAGCCGCTTCTGGCAAACCAGAGCAGCGCACGGAAATGCCATTTACCTTCCCGCCGGAGTGGTACCTATTTATCTACGTACTTGCACTTTGACATGCTTTCGAACTGCTAGGTGGGCAGGAGCTGGGACCGAACCACAGGAGCTCACCCCGTTGCGGGGATTCAAACCGCCAACCTTCTGATCGGCAAGCTCTAGGCTCTGGTTTAGACCACAGTGTCGTCCACACATACCCTTTTACCATGTTTAATTAGGCTGACTGCTCGTTGATATTAAACATCAGGCAAAGTAATAAGGTAGCCTTCTGCTTGTGATCAGCTTCATTTTTTGAGGGAAGACTCAATACACTTATTAGCGAGAAGCAGGGCTTTTTATTCAGCCAGAGCTCAGCTCTGGCACCTTTCAGGTGGGCGCCATTGCCATTCTAAGAGAACAAGGGAGAAGTTCCTGGTAAACTCCAGCATCTCTTTTCCTATAAAAATAACACTGGCGAGAAGACACTGCTGATTTTAAAAAGCCTGCATCTCTTGAAGCGGATCAGGTGTAAAGTCCTATGTGTAATTTATAAACTTGTCTCTCTGCCTCCTGTATGGGCGATATTCTATCTTTTGAAAGGAGGCTGGACTTTGATGGACAATATTGTATATAGAACCATTTGCAAAACATGGCATTCACTTCAAAAAGCAATAGTTTCCTACATTCCATTTTTACTTACACTGATCTTCAGCATAGTAAAGGATTTTGTTACAAAGAATTATTATCTCTGATCAGCCTACCACTGTTTCTGATCAAGACTGCTGACTGGTGTTTTACAGCAGCAGGTTTAAACATCCTGTTCTAATATAAGCACAGTAAAGTTAGGCTTATTTCTGGTAACAACAATTTAAAGTTGTTACCAACTGCTGAATATGCACAAGATTTCCTCCGTATTAGGACATTTTAATTTTAGCCTGCTTCCTGAAAGAAATAAGCCAGCCTTTCATTTGCAGATTCCACTGTATATTATTTAGTACAATATTGGACAGCTGGAATGTTATTGGTGATAATTGTAGAAAATATTAATTCTGTGGAACCTAGTTCAACATTTGGCCTTAAAATCATATTGATTAAATTAACTAGTGCATAGGTATCCTGCCGGCATGTGTACTAAAGGCAGAGGCGACCTTATCAGTAAGGCAAGGTGAGGTAACTGCAGATGCAGATGTTCTTCTTGACTCTCCCAACCATTTTCATTGGTAGTAGTATGCCCTGCATAACCAGCCTACTGCCTCATCTATAGTTGACTCGTATTTTGTTAAAGAATGAACTTATGAATGTGACCTTATCAATGGCGCCCAAACCTTAGGATCCAGCAGTATTCTCAGTGGGTGTGGTCCAAAATACTTACAGATAAAAGATCTTCAGAATAAGGGCTGAGCTCGGAAAGACCCACAACAGGGCTGTTTACTTTCTTTTTCCGACAGTAGCTTCCCCATGCTGTTTTGCCTACCACTACAACATACCCACATTTCAACACATTGGCAGGGGCATCACTATCCTAAAGCAAACATAAAGCAGTATCTTGTGCTGCTTTCAGTCGTGGAACCAGTCACAATATAATAAATTAGCTGTGTGTTTTGCCAACTTCAGTTGGAACTTGGTTGGGCTGCCTGCCTTTTTCTTACCTGGGAACTATGAATGTGTCTGCCTATGTGAGGTAGTGCTCAAATGGCATTCCCTTTCCCAACAAGAAAAACTAACTATGGCTTTGGTTTTAGTGGGTATACTGGGGTAGTGTTGTTCACTTTTAGTATGACATTAACCAGAAGCAAGCATTGGAAATTGAAGCTTTTAATTTCAACTTCCTTGATTGCAGCTGTAGTCCCTCTTCAAAATATTAGTGACAAAATAATGGAAAGTATACCCCTCTCTAGCAAAGCTTACTTTTCCTTCCTTCTAGCCTTAACTGCATAGGAGCAACGGAGGTTTAATTTGCAGTTGGTAGCTGCATTCCCCCAAGGACACAATCAGTGAATGATACTAATTGAAAATGATCCATAAAAATAGAACAACAAGGCTGACCTTATGTATCCTAAGTTCAGATTTTGCAGTCAGGCTAGTGATCCTGAAGACATACTGTACTGAGTAGGAATTATTTTGTCAACAAGATAGGTAGTAAACACATTGCTGTGGGCAGAATTTATCTAGGATTCCAGAGGCAGCTTGGAATTGCCATACTGTTTGTCACCCGTTGTCATTTTAAAAGAATCTGCGCCACAAATGGCTGACTTTGGCGCTACATGGTTTCGCTGGCTACCTCCTGTTTATAAAGATTTACAGGGTCACTGCAATGTTAAGTGCAGATTTTGCTACTGGTGAACTTTACTGTGTGAAGTATTCAGGGCATATTCATATTTTAAATTAACTTTACAATAATTGTTACCTTGATGTATTGAGCATTTCCTGAAGAACATTTTAGGATTCCAGAAGAACACATACCAATGCCCTAATATAAATATATTAATTGGTATGGGATTGCTCCACTTAAATAGGCTATAAGCAACAATATTTCATTATGTTTCTTACTCATGAAAATAAGGTCTCTGTTGTTACCGCAGTTACACTTCCACTGCCTGCCACCAATAACCTGGTAACAGCAGCAGCAAAATATTTTTGTTCGGGGCTTTACATTATATGGAATATTATACGACTATAATAAGTTTTTATTTTTAGACAACCATTTCACTTTAAAATATTGTAAAGATTTAACTGATTTTTTTATTACAGTTTAGGTGTACAGCACGTGGGAAACACAGAACATAAACCCAAAGGCTGAGTCACATGTGAAATCTGCGTGAACAGTTAATCTTTGATTTCAGTAAGAACTATGCAACTCAAGGTTTCTTGCATTCTAGTGGACTACATTAATGTGAATGTTACACGTGGATTAAAACTGCTACGTCAAGAACAATAACTTCACCCAATAACCATAGAAGCCACAAGTAATCTGATGCAGGTATATGTTTAACCATAAGAAGACATGCATTTTAAGCACTACATGTTAAATTTTAGTTACTGACAACACTTGTACCCTAGCTTTCCTCCAAGGAGTTCAAGGCAGCATATGTAGTTCTTCTCTCTCACTTTTATCCTCACAACCACTCAGGTAGGTTAGGCTGACAGGGTTGTTGTGATGATAAATGGGAGTAGTGGAGAGAAACTTGCTTAGCACATTGATATATTTGGAGGAAATGCTGCAATCCTAAGAATACATCATAGGGCATAACTTTCTTTGAAATCAATGGGACTTAATTCCGTTTAAATTGAATTTTTAGTGAGTTCTGACTCAGTGAGGATTTGAACCTACGCCTTCCTGGCCAGGGGTCTAACGCTATAACTCAAGGAGAGGGAAAGTGTGGACTCCCAGGTGTCACTTGACTTCTGTGGCCATTGCTAGTATTGCTGGCTGGGGGATGCTGTGAATTTTAGTCCAACGCTGCACCACACATAACATGAAATCATCCTGCCTGACCATATTTGAAACCAACTAATCCACTCCCTTGAGTCAAATTGGCTGCTGACACTTTGTTTTCTTTGTTTATCCTTCATTTCTAGTGTAGAGCCACACATAGTATTGACACCTAGAATGTATGTGTGTGGTCATACCATCACTGCCAGGTGGACAGAGTGTTAGTGAGCTTCCCACAGACATCTGAGAGAACAGAATGGATCATTGGCTCTCCTCGTGCTCTGATAAGCCAGCCTTCCCCAGCTTGGTGTCCTTCCAATGTTTTGGACCACAACTCTCAACACTCATGAACTCTAGCCATGATGGCTGGACTAATAGGAGTTGGAGTCCAAACATCTGGAGGAGACTAGATCAGGAAAAGCTGACGTAGGCATGTTTCTTCATTCTATCTGTCAGGTGTATTAGATCATGCTGGATAAGTTGTTGAAAGGAGTCAGTGATGGAAGGAGCCAGGAATTAATGACATGCAAGTTCTACAATTTGTGTCAGCATTTATTGTAAATTACATGCTGATCAATAAACATATTTTTTTATTTAACTACATAATTGCTACTTGGTTGGTTTTGCCAAATAAAAGAAAATTTCCATTAAAGTTTTACCATAAATTTTGTGTTATATAAAATATTTGCTGTATGTATTCAAGGCTGTTATCTAGTGACAGAGAGAGACAATGCCCCAGGAAACATCTAATCAGCACTGCTGTTCTTGGCTCTGCTGGTCCTTTACATGTTCAGTTGTAAGAGTTCAGAAATAGGATTGCTAGACTCATATTTTAATGTCAATAATAATACGAACCTCTCAGATTTGCTTTGGTGACTGCAGAGTAAATTAAATATATTAACACCAGCTGGTTGGAAAATTATTCCTGAGAGTTATCATCAGTGGGTCAGAGGGAAGTTTTGAGTGGCACACTGCAAAGATTGGTACTCTTCAACATTTGTATCAATAACTTAAATCACAGGTGGGAAAGTTCTAGTCTGCAGGCCAATCTTAGCTCACAAGGCAATATCCTCCAAACCACAGCCACCTAGCTCATTACTGGGGGAGGGGGGAGGGCAGGGAATGCAATGATGAAGCAGACCCCTGCAGCAATCAGGATCAAATCTTTCACTCATCAGCTTAAAGGGTTAAATCTTCCTTAGTTTGGCTGTATCCCTGCTGGGAATAATTTCAATTTCATGCAGTGAGAGCATGGTGTGTGGCTGTTTTAAAGAGCAGAGCAAAAGGGCTTTCAAACTCTGATGGAGACAAATAGCATAAGCATCCATAGCATGCACAGACCTCCTGACCACCATCAGGTCCCAAGGGAGGGTCACCCAGCACTCCATGATGCCTTCAGCCTTTATTTTTCTATCTGACTCAAGCTACAATCCCCAACCCCACTCAGATCTTAGATCAATTCTCATTTGTTAACTTGGGGTGGAGATTCAGTAAGGAAAGGCTGAATCACATTTTCCTAATGACTCTTGCATTCCAGGGATTCCAGCAAAAGTCAGACCTTTAAAAATATCGCCTTCTAAGTTGTTTCCAAAGTTCCCCACTTCCCTTAGCATAGAAAGAGAATGATTTACTTACAAACTCTTCAAAGGTCATATTCATGTGCTTTTCCATACAGCAGCAAGACTAGTCAGGCAGTTTAACATAGGCTCCAAAAGTGGTAAATATTTCTAAATTATTTGTATAGAAACACAAAGATGGCCATGTGGTCTAAGCTTGGAACACCCAGTTTAGACCTCCTCACTGGTAGGGTTCACATGGTGGAAAGAGAGAACAAAAGAGTTTGTTAACCATCCCAAAGTGAGGGGGTGTGACCTAGCTCAGCCTGGCAAGACAGCTTACCGTATTTTTCGCTCTATAACACGCACCAGACCATAACACGCATGTAGTTTTTAGAGGAGGAAAACAAGGAAAAAAATGTTCTAAACGAAACAGTGGATGTATGATTTTTGTGGTTCATGCTGTGGCCACAGACATGTGATCTGACAGTGAGTTTGGAGTAGCCCAATGCAAAAATCCTGAGGATCCATGTGGATCCATGCTTTGTAACCACGTTTTTGATCCACGGCAACCCCAGGCAACAGTGGGTGCGTGATTTTTTTGGTGCAAGATGTAGCCATGGACATGCTATGTGATCTGATGGTGAATTTGGGGTGACCCAGTGCAAAAATCCTGAGGATCCATGTGGATCCGTGCTTTGTAACCACATTTTAAGTGGGGAGGGAAGGAAAAGCACTCAAGGGACAAGGAGCACGCATGGGGTGTGTGGATACTGCTAATAATGCTATTTAGCGAGCTGAGTGGGGAGGAGAGAGGGACAGAGAGCCTGCTTGCTTTAAAGGAGCCAACCAGACAGGAGCCGCTTACACTTGTGTAAGCGGCTCCTCTCCTCTCCCGCTTTGCTCCTTTAAAGAAGCAGGCTCTCTGTCCCTCTCTCCTCCCCACTCAGCGGCTCTTCTCCCGCTTTGCTGTTTCAAAACGAGCCACGGAGGAGGGAAGGAAGGGGAACCATGGATCCTCTGCTCATGACTGCAGCAGATCCCCCCCGCCACCCATAGGCATTCACTCCATAACACGCACAGACATTTTCCCTTACTTTCTAGGAGGAAAAAAGTGAGTGTTATGGTGCAAAAAATACGGTACTTTATGGTCTTAACCCATTCATGCATTAATTGGAATTAAGCATGTTTCATGCTCCATCCATTTGACTGGGTTGCCCTAGCAACTCTAGGTGGTGTCTAACAATTAAAACATTAAGCACAGTAAAACATCAAACATTAAAAGCTTCCCTATACAGGGATGTCAGATGTCTTCTAATAGTAAGATAGTTGCTTATTTCCTTTTCAACAATGAAATAATTGGGAAAAGTCACAATTGGGTTGGATTTCAGTGACTCACATTTGGAATCTCTCTTGACTGGAGTCAGTAATGGGCTGGATAAGAGCCAATAAACTGAAGCTTCATCCAGATAATACAGATATGTTAAGTCTTAACAGTGAAGGGATAATGTCACTCAACCAAGAAGTGAATATATAGCTTCCTTCAAATAAGATTGCACACCCCTTCAAAAAAGCCAGCCAGGCCTGTGACTTGAGAGTACTTGTGAGCATGGCTTTGCTACTTGACTTCTAAGTGGCAGCTGTGACCAGGAGTGCTTTCTGTTACAATTGCAATTGTACTTGCTCTGAGCAACAGAGACCTCACTACTCTAATACATGCATTGAAAGGCTCTAGATCATGGGTGAGGTTTTTGGAATTCCTAACAGTTCCAGCCAACATGGTCAATGGTCAGGGAAGACAGGATTTGTAATCCAGCAATATCTTTAGGGTTATAAATTCCCTATCTCTGCCGTAGATTATATTATTGCGTTTATTTATTCATACAATTTTTAAACAGAGCCTTGATCCAAACATAGATTTTAGAGTGACGTACATAAGAATGCCAAATAACAGTGCAACGTATAAACAAACAAGAAAATAAAAACAATACAAGAAAATCTGAGAAGTTTTGAACTAAAACTATTCAACCAGTATAAACAATACAACAAATCTGTAAAGCCTGAGCTAACAGAAATCTCTTAACCTGGCTGTAATGCATTCTTCAGTGGCGCTGCCTTTAAATATACTTGGGAAACTATAGTTGGTCCAAAATACTGTCGTTAGAGAGATCCTATTCTGGAAGAGCTGCATTGGCTACAATCTGTATTTTGGGCTTTTGGGCTTTGAAACTGTAAAGCCCTTTGCAGTTGGGGCTCAGGTTACCTGAAGAAGCACCTCTTCCCATACACAGGGGTTGCCAATGTGGTGACCACCAGACGTTCCTAACCAGAGCTGATGGGAGTTAGGGTCCAACAACATCTAGAAAGAACTACATTGGCTACCGCTGCTGCAAGAGCTTATGAAGAGACTCTGTTAGGTGTACCACCACAACACTCTAGCAAAGGTACAGAAAGAGGTTGTGGACTTCTGAGCTGCTTCAACAGCATTGCCCAAATTTTGGAGCTATTGGTCCAAAATAATCTTCTCCTTTTTAGGGAAATTATAAGCATGGCTCTTTTATAGAGGGCATTGACTAATTATAGCTGGACGCAGAATTGTTGTATTGTCTTGTTAAACCGATTGCTCTTGAGTGATTTAACACTTTTAGCATTGATGTTGCAACTGTTTGTATTTCCAGAATGGTTTATTGATTTTAATTATTTTGTTGTAAACTGCATCAAGAGCTCTGCTGGGATGAGGTGTAAAAATTGAAAAACAAATAAGCATAAAATAGACTGTGTTTGTAGCTGCTCCAATTCCCAAGAGGATCAGCAGCACTTACATGTGCACTTAGACATATACATATGTAAATGTCCCTATTAATTCCTAAATGTGTCATTTTCTTTGGAAATGGTACAAAGCGGCCCTCAGATCATCAGCAAAACTGCTGCTTACTAACTCCATCTAGTACTTCCTACTGGAACCTATGAACTACCATTCATACCTTTGTGATTGTGAGACTCGTATATTATACTGTAGTTAGTCCACTAGCTACATTGGTTCATCTAGCTCAGTATTGTAGACACCAACCTTTTGTAACCTGGTGCCTTCACATTTTTGTATTTTTACAACTCCCATCAGCATGGCCAACGTTCAAGGATTACAGGAGGTGTGGTCCAATACGTCTGCAGGGCACAACATACACGGAGGCTAGTCTACACTGACTGGCAACAGTCTCTCCCAATTCTTTCTGGAGATGCAAAGGATTGAACACTGGGGATTTTGCATGCATTGATCTCTGGTCTTTCCTCAAAGATATTTAAAGGCATATTTTTAAATATTATATATATAATATGTATCTACTCTGAGACTCAGGTAAAAGTAATTAATTGCATTTTAAGAATGCATGAAAGCCCTGGTTATAGTTGCTCTGTTATGCCGTGCACAACTAAATCAAAGTTGTCGTTTTTAAAATCCAGTTCCAAAATTATAACAAGATATGCATTGATGGGCTCAAACCCACACAAAGTTTCAGTGATGTCAGTGAGTTTAACAAGTTGCAGGAGGTCCTCGATCAGGAAGAGACATAATAGGTAAATTTAGGGTATGAGGGTGAAGGAAGATAAGAGTGACAGTATTAGGAACACAAGTTTGCATATATTAAATAAGCATACCATCTGGAGGCTTTATATAGTATTTTTGGCTTTAATGTGATTGATCTGGCCTTTACATTTTTAATATAT
The DNA here is from genome assembly GCF_951804945.1 of Podarcis cretensis. Classification (NCBI taxonomy): domain Eukaryota; kingdom Metazoa; phylum Chordata; class Lepidosauria; order Squamata; family Lacertidae; genus Podarcis; species Podarcis cretensis. The sequence continues at coordinate 39,741,035 of NC_137181.1, forward strand.
CTTTCAGATAAACAGGAATAAATTTAGGCTCCTTTTACTAAGTGACTACTGAGGTTTTTCTACCCCTAGTGAGGGGAATTAGAGGAACCAGACGCCAGAACTGTGGCTTCTAATTCAGTTATGAAATCCTATCACAATCCTGAACCCTTGGATCTACCTGCCTGAAATTTGTTGGGGTTAATCCCCTCTCGGAGGGCTGCTATGTTTGCAATTTTCATGCACCCATGTAAAAAAACAACAACAAAGAGTTGTGGAAATTTTGGTTTTCCAATACAAGTCAATGGGATGGCTGAAACTTCCGTTTTCCAGATATTGCTTGGGATTTGGGGTCTGAGGCAGCCCCCAACCCAGCTATCTGAATCAAATAGGGGCCCAATCTGAAGTTCTGAACTGGGCTCTGAAGCAAAGCTGAGGGGTGAGCAGACAGCCCTAAAATGTCGTCTTTTGCTTGGTGTTGAAATCCCCTCCTCAGTGAAGCCGGCAAATCTTGGATAGGGCTCTAAAATCATCTGAAACTACTGGGCATATTTTTAAAAAGACTTTTCAGCAAACTGGCTCTACCATGAGGCAAAATGAGGCAAGTATCTCAGGTAGCAGATGCTGCAGGGCAACCTATCATCAGATAGCTGCTGCCCACAGGTAAAGTGGATGATATTGTCTCACCACTAGTTGATGTAAGATTCAATTGCTATTCAAGTTGGATTCTATATGTGGAATGATGTTTGAGAGAGATTGAGTGAATGACCTTGTTCTTTGTCTCAGACAACAAAATGTCATGGTCAGGCCCTGCTTTAAAGGTAAAGGGACCCCTGACCATTAGGTCCAGTCACAGACGACTCTGGGGTTGTGGCGCTCAACTCGCTTTATTGGCCAAGGGAGCTGGCGTACAGCTTCCGGGTCATGTGGCCAGCATGACTAAGCCACTTCTGGCGAACCAGAGCAGCGCATGGAAACACTGTTTACCTTTCTGCTGGAGTGGTACCTATTTATCTACTTGCACTTTGATGTGCTTTCGAACTGCTAGGTTGGCAGGAGCAGGGACCAAGCAACAGGAGCTCACCCCGTTGCAGGGATTCGAACTGCCAATCTTCTGATCGGCAAGCCTGAGGCTCTGTAGTTTAACCCACAGCGCCACCCACTTTCCACACCCTGCTTTACTGGGCATTAAAAAGGATTGACATGAGAAAAACATCCAAGAGAGGGCATTCCAGAGCCCAAGGTGCCACCACTGAGAAGGCCCTAGCTTTGGGTATCACCCACCTCACTTCCAAAGATAATGGGACTTAAAGAAGGGCCTTAAGAGAAGAAACGATGGCCTCAAAAGAATGTAATACTTGGATCAGGGCATTTGGGAGAAGGTGGTGATTTCAGTGGGGCCTATGCCTAAGAAGCTGCTTGAGGTCACAAAAATTAGAGATGAGAGGAATCTCTTCCCTCACTTCCATTTCATATTTTTTATCTAGTCCGCTCTGCTCTGCATTCCATTCCTCCTGAATTCTCACCTTAAGCAGGGGAATTTCTAAATTAATTCAAAAACTGGAGCTTTCAGTTCCATCAGATTACCTCTATCTTTCCTTCACTCTGCATTACCAAGGCACACATGTGCATGATAAAATGCTGCAATTTTTGTGTGGCTATGAGTCTAGATTCTCTTGGTGCAGAATCTTGCACATTTAATTAAAATTCTACCATATGTACAATGACATAAAACCTGCTTTTCATGTGGGTCGTCCTTTATCAGCGCACAAAACTTGAGGTGTGCATCATTTAAAGAAACCTGGTGATATGCATACATACAATCACATGGTGATTGCTTTGTGCAAGTGTTGACGTATGTGAGAGGGAGACATGAAACAATGGAAAGTTATGCAAACTGCTCATACATAGTGTTCTGTATCAAATTTGTTAAAAATAGAGAATTCCTTAATGTGTAGATTCCTCTTCAGAAGCAAGATTTGGTATTTTAGAACATCAGAGTCCAGGGAGAGGAAGGATAAGAGGAGGAGGATTTTGGAATCATTCCTGTTCTTAATGTTTGGCTGCTGGGCCCCCAAACCTTCCGTAACCCCCGTGTTGGATTTATACAGGCTAACCGTACCCTTTGGAACCATTGCTTATCTCGTCCTCATTGTTCATTATCACCACTCATTTTGTATAAATTGTTGTTATGTTGACATTCTTCTTCCCCTTTTATTAAGGCTGTTAACCATTTACCAGTTTTATTTGAATTATCATAGAAAAATTTATTTGTTCCATAAAAATAATTGGCTCCTTTAACAGCAATATTATTCAATAGCACCTTAATGTATAATGCTTCTGCATAAGCTTTTTACTGTGGAATTTTGATGTTCTAATTTTTTTATTGTTAGCTTTCTTAATAGCTCCGGTTTTTCTTGCCCTAGGCATTTCCTAAAAACCCAGCTTCTGAAAGTCACTATAAAAGCTCCCAATACATTATGGTATGATACAAAGCCGAAATTAAAATTTATATGCTTCTTGGGTTTTATTTTAATGGCTATTAGAAATTCTTTATCCTTAAGTAATAGAGCATTGAATCTCCACTACAAGCCCCTCTTATTTCCTCCTCATCGTATTATCTCTATTATTCCTTTAGTATATGAGCAAATAAAAATCTCCCAGCATTTTAACTTGTGTGTGGAAGGAGCATTTTTATCAGTTTTGGTGCAACATATATCACACAAACACATGTAGAATGGGGGGGGGGGGGACCTGTTGTGGTTGCAATCTAAATGTGTCTGTGACAATTGCCTCACAAATTCTTGGCTGTGCATCAGTGTGCATGTATGTGGTGAGTTTTCACTCTTCAGAGAATTGGCCACTAGTGAATACCGTTGATAGAGATAGCCAGATGGCCCCAACTCTACAGTGAGTTGTTCTAAGCGATACAACTGAAGGATATAAAATTCACTACAAAAATAACCAATTCCTGTGGCTATCCACATTGGCCCACAGCTATTGAGGATGTATGATTAGTGCCTACATATATCATGCAACAAAATAAGATGTTTTCTGCTACATCTCCTTAATACAGCTGTTCCTGTTATAACCAAACTCATGCCTCCAATGCATTAATTATATTTCTGCAATTTAGGCCTATTAATCATTATCCACCCCCAAAAAATTCAACCCATCATTTCGGCTGCTAATATATTTCCATTTTGTTAGCCTATCTTGTGTCATAGGGGCCAATAATAAATTCCGTTTGAAATAATATTGAAGTGAGAGTATCTTAAGTGATATTTTTTCCTAGTCAGTATCATTCTTGCTTTCTTCTAGTTTTATTTAAACTGATGCTGCGACTGCTGAGTGAAGGGTATAGTGCTTTAATATGCTTTCAAGATCTATTTCTAAGGATGATGAGTGCTCCTATGATATTATGCTTATAATATATCTCTGTCTGGGCAGAAGGATTCTTGCAACAACAATACCCTTAGGTTTTCAATATGTTCTCTGTTTTGCAACAGTCATTAAGAAATCACTAGACATAACCAGACACTGGATGCAATAGTTTTAGACTTTAAAAATGGCTAACATTCCTCTATGTCTTATTCTGGCTATGACAGCTGGAGAATCCTGTGACCTTTATATAACATTATGAGTTTGGGCAGTAGGCTGTATACCAAGACCCTTCTAATTCCTGGATCCAGCAAGTGTTAAAATATAAACTAGGCTAGCTTTCTGATGAGGTGATCGCCTGGGTGATGGTCCATTAAGGGGAACAAAGGAAAGGGGCTCTGTGTAAGATGGCAAATGGTTAATTAGAAGGGAGAAGCCAAAATTTAGCATTAAAAGTTGTACTGATGTGAGCTAGAAGGAAAAGCAGCAAGCTGGAAAGTAAGGGCAACATTTGATTTCTCTTTGAATCCAAACAGTTTTGGAGAAACGAGACCTTTTTGGGGTGTTAATGGTGTGAACCCCTCTATTGTAGGCTCAGGTTGTATATATGTGTAAATAAACCATATATAATAAAACAATACCACAGTCTCTGCTGTGCCTCCTTCCAAAAGGAAACACAAACCATGTGTAAGCGCCTGGAACCCCTGCAAATTCACACTGTTTGGACACTGGGCTGGTGTGCAACACTACAAAACCTGAAAGTCTTTCTCAAGAGGCAGGAGAAGCAACAGAGAGCTAAGTGCAACACTTCAAAGGCTTCAGCTGATAATTGGGGCTTCACAATGCTGTGTACTACACAAGGTGAAAATGTGTCACCTGGTGTCATTGTAACATCAGGTGATTGACAGGCAGGCACCCCACTCCACCTGTCAAACGTGACCTGTGGGGGTAGGGAGAGATCTGTTCCCCACCCCTGATGTAAAAGAGTAGATTTCTGGAGCATAAGGTAAAGGTAAAGGGACCCTTGACCATTAGGTCCAGTCGTAACTGACTCTGGGGTTGCGGCACTCATCTCACTTTACTGGCCGAGGGAGCCGGCATACAGAGTCCGGGTCATGTGGCCAGCATGACTAAGCCGCTTCTGGCGAACCAGAGCAGCACACGGAAACGCCATTTACCTTCCCGCCAGAGCGGTACCTATTTATCTACTTGCACTTTGACGTGCTTTCGAACTGCTAGGTTGGCAGGAGCAGGGACCAAGCAACAGGAGCTCACCCCGTCACGGGGATTCAAACTGCTGACCTTCTGATCGGCAAGTCCTAGGCTCTGTGCCACCCGCATCCTTTCTGGAGCATACCTTATGTCAAATTGCAACAAATCCTCTGTTAAAGGAGCCACAACACTGAAAGTCCAACACAAGTAGCACACTAGGAGCTCTCGGTATTCTGGTGTGCTGTGGTGTATACGCCAGATACAACATGCCTTCTGGATGAATGCATTGCAATTTTCTAGTATACAGCTCCGTTTCTTTTCCAGAGCTTTACACATTGCTGCTGACACAGTCACAAAGTGGGGAGGGGGGGAGTATGAATTTAACACAGAGAAATTCAAATAGAAGATAAAGCCAAGCTGGTTTCCTTAGCACTAAGAAAACATATAATTTAAACATTTGGCAAACAGAGGATCAAATTCAGAAGGAAACAGCTCTATTCCCAGTCTTTCCAATGTATGTCTTAATAAATATTCAAATGTTTTCAAAAACTGCTGCATGTTTTCATGATTATTTTTTCATTTTATTTTTTCTGTGTTAAACAGAGATGGTATGTTTATGTGCATGTGCATTAGACTGTGATCCTAGCGTAGTAGCAATGCCGCGTTTTGTGATGTGGCGCTGAAAGAGCGGCTGCCGCACCTGAAGCTAAGCTCTGTTGAGCTAGTGCCATGCAAATCAGGGCCTAATTAAAATCAACAGGATAAGAACAAATAATCTGCCAGTAATTAATTTGGAATACCAGGGAAGATTGTTTTATGGTATGTCTGTAAATCGCCTTCAACATATGTAAAAGGTGAGTGATTGATGAGAGAGAGAGAGAGAGAGAGAGAAATAATACTGGGCTGCAGACCTTATAGTCAAACATTTATCCTTTTTTTTAAAAAAAAGCATCCACCTCCCAACCATTCCTCTCCCCACCCACCCATTTCAGGGCCTCCAATGCCCTTGTTTCAGAGCCCCCCAACACCCCACCTCAAAATTAGCTGAAAGGTCTGTTTAGTGTCATTGATTCCCCTATTACTGCTTCTTTGCATTTTCCACCGCCATTACTATTTCTCTTTCTATCTTGGATTACTTGGTCAATAAGGTATCTTGCAAAAGATGTGTGTTGAGCAGGGAGTATGATTGTGGTTGTACAGACTCACAGTACATGAGGAGAGAGTCTGAAAGGGGTTAGAGAGTAAGCAGGATAGCATCACTGGCTATGGAACAAAGAAGCCAATTGTGAGTAATGGCTTCATGGATTAATGGGTAAAAGTGATGCCATAGCTATGCTATGTAGCCAATCTGATATGAATGTGGTGGCATTATTGGAGAATAAAGAGAAGAGAGCATAAATACTTGACTTAACTGGAAACCTGAACAGTAATCTTGTTATGTCTCAAAACCCAGAATCTTACCTTTATCATTCCAACCAGTGGCGAAGCTGCATGCTCTGGCACCGGGGGCAGACAGCAGGGTGGGGCGTGGCTGGCACATGTCCCAGGGGCATGGCATGCATCCCGGGGGCGTGGCATGCATCCTGGGGATGTGCTTCGCTGCCCGCGGGAGTGTGGTGTGCGTCCTGGGGGCATTGCATGCTGCCTGCAGGGGCATGCACGGTGCGTGTCCAGGGGGGCTGCCGCGAGGGTACCCCCCTCACCGATGGTGCCAGGGGCGGTGCGCTCCCCCCGCCCCATTCCTCCGCCAGTGATTCCAACGACTGAAAGCCCTCTCAAATTTGGAGGTTGCAGGAGTAGCTTGCCTGGTGGTGCAGAGCTGTAGCAACAGCCTCCCAGCAGGGGCATTACTCATGTTTACTGGGTGTGGTAGGGTGGCAGTGAGGTCTGGGCTGTGCAGAATTGCCTCCGCCAGTGTGCCCATGCAACTTCTCCTTTCGTACTGTGTCTACCTCCGAGTAAGTGGCAGTGATGCTGTTGCCAGCAGTCTATTGCTGTGGCTCTACCCTACTAGATGAGTCCCTTCTCGGAGGCTGAAAAAGGAACAGAGAATTCCAATATAATTCGCAAACCTCCCACCTAAACCAATAACTGGAATTAACTAGGTTTATTTTTGTATTAGGGACGCGGGTGGCGCTGTGGGTAAAGCCTCAGTGCCTAGGACTTGCCGATCGCATGGTCGGCGGTTCGAATCCCCGCGGCGGGGTGCGCTCCCGTTGCTCGGTCCCAGCGCCTGCCAACCTAGCAGTTCGAAAGCACCCCCGGGTGAAAGTAGATAAATAGGGACCGCTTACTAGCGGGAAGGTAAACGGCGTTTCCGTGTGCTGCGCTGGCTCGCCAGATGCAGCTTGTCACGCTGGCCACGTGACCCGGAAGTGTTTGCGGACAGCGCTGGCCCCCGGCCTCTTAAGTGAGATGGGCACACATCCCTAGAGTCGTACACGACTGGCCCATATGGGCAGGGGTACCTTTACCTTTACCTTTATTTTTGTATTAAAGTAATATAAAAAGGTGTAGCTATTTTCAAGCATACAAATAGATCCCAGTGAACTAAACTTATTCCCCTTAGTTCTGTTATCTAGTTGTCTGGCTGTGGAATACTGTTTGGCCCAGGTTTCTAGAAAAAAAAAATTTCTTTAAAATTCTGTCGGTTCCATCCCTTCCTTTTTCAGAGCCATTGCCTTAGGGCCCAGTCTTGTCATCATTCAACACACAGCTCTTTCACTGAAGTCTGGATCAAGAAAATTGTAAATCACACTGCATAAGAAGATTCAGACAGTTTCATTTGAAAGTGTTAAGATGTAAGACTATAAAAGACCATATATAGAGCATGCTTATACTATTCCAGCTGAGGCAAAAGTACCTTGAAAGCTAATGAAAACTTACTAATATACACAATCTGGAAAGATGATCAAAAAAACAATGACTAAAGTAATGCGGTATCCCTAAGGAATTTGATAAAGTAAATTTAAGCTGGAACGTGTGCCGAGAAGGTGATGTACCTTTAGCACTGGGACTTCTACAACTTATGGGCTACCATCTCCCATAAGTCCCATTTACCCATTTGATCATTTAACTGTTGCTAATATTAATCAGCTTTAAGACTCCCTGGGAAAGACCCTGGTGTTGGGAAAGATTGAGGGCAGAAGGAGAAGGGGACGACAGAGGACGAGATGGTTGGACAGTGTCCTCGAAGCTACGAACATGAGTTTGACAAAACTGCAGGAGGCAGTGGAAGACAGGAGTGCCTGGCGTGCTCTGGTCCATGGGGTCATGAAGAGTCGGACACGACTAAACAACTAAACAACAACAACAAACCCAGCATCATCAGCATCACCATATACCTAACTTCATATTCATCACCCAAAGCAGTTCTTCAGGAACCGACAAGATAAGAGTTTCCTTCTATCCCTACTTATAATGATAGTGCTCTATTCTGCCTTCGTCAGACCATAGCTGGTATACTGTGTTCAATTCTGGGCACCACAGTTTATGAAAGATGTTGACAAGCTGGAACGTGTGCAAAGGAGGGCATTTTTACTGATGGATTCTGGCTTTTACCTTCACTATCAAGGTTTCTTGTGGGATCTCCATTACAGCGTCTTGTGGCTTCAACTTGAGCAATATGTGTTTGTTTTCTGTTTGCTCATTTACCTACATGGCCATGCATACTTCTGTTCCTTTACTTTCCACCTAATATCAAACATGGAGATTAATCTCTGCCAGCCCAATCCCAGCCATGTTTCATATTCCGAAGTACAGCTCATTGATTTCAATGGGTTGCCCTTGCAAACACGAATGCCCAGTATTTTAACCTGAGTCATAAAAACGGGTACCTGAAATGTTTGACCTTGGGAGCTAGCAGCACCTGGAAGCTGATAAGAGAAAGCATTTTTGCATGAATTAAGTGCAAACTAAGAGACAACTGATTGCATTACGATTGAATGTCTAGAAACTGCTGTACTACGAAACCCTAATCTATTTACCAACATGAAACATGACTCATTCAAGGTTTGCGGTATATTATCTGAGCAATAGTCGTACTGTATGGCTTCTTGATGCATGTACCTGTGAGGCCAGAGGTGGTTTGCTAGATGAAACCATTGCCAATCACTTTAGGTGAAAGAGAGCAAAGGGGAATCTCCACCCTTACTTTGGGCAGCAGTGGAGGTGCCCCATATATCGTAGCGATATTTTGTGCCCCATATATTGTAGCGATACAGTGGCCAGCAACTGTTTTGTCTAGGGAACTGGCCCAAGTTGGGTAAGCGTGCATAGCTCTGGGATGTTATTTGCTCGTACCATTAGTACTAATGGCAGCATTGTGGTGGGAGACCCCACTCCAAGCAACCCACATTCCTTGTAAGATTTGAAATTAGAAATGACCCCTGCATGTGTGGTTGGGTGGTGGTGGCGGCACCCCTCATTGCTATACCCCCATCTCATGTGAAAACGGCTCGCCCTTAAGTAACATGATGGATGTCACAATCAAGAAGTCAAAGGTTGGATGAGAAACTCAACAGGACAAACTGAGAAAAGGGATGTATTTTGCACAAATATGAGGATAAGTTATATAGGCTTTAAGTGCTATTTTAGGTCGGTACATATAAGGAATTATGGACTATTACACTGTCAAAATATAGATGGCACTGGAAGATGCAGGCTGAAGAGGAGGACTGAGTCTATTAATTTAGGTCTGTTAATTGGGGCAGAGTTGGAAGCCTCTTGTCCTGACAAATTTGTTAGGCTTTTTTCAAGTTATTCTAAATAAGCACAACCATAATAAAGTACAATTGGTAAGGAGTGATAGGGTGCAGCTAAGCATTAAGCTAGCAAGCTACAGTGAAACTAACCAAAGGCCAAAGAGGGAAAACTTAAAAGGGTTAAGGGAAATAAGCTCACCAATAACGCCCTCTAAAGTATATTGCAATTATTACAACCAACATTGGTGTAAGTTAATGCAAAATTAATAGGTTTCTAAAAACCCTCGCCTTAACAATTCGTAGCCAACTCTTCTGATCCTCCTCCAAATAGTCAAGAGGAAATAAAATATCAGAGAGTTCATCACTTCAATTTCCCCAAGACCCTTGCAGTTATTCTTCTTTGTGATTGAGTCTTTTAACTTTTTCATGACTTCAATCTTAAAAAAATAGACTTTAATTAAATTCAAGACTATTATTCCCCTTTAGGGGAGGTGGGAAAAACAAATGCAACTCAGATGCGGGACCTCTGAGCATAACACTATCCCTCTCTTTACAGTTCATTTTGGCATTTTTATATATTGCCTGCTAATAAAATGTAATGATTTTCATCTTTTACTTTGACATCTGAGACTCTATCTTTTATCTGTTGTTTACAGTGTTTCAGCCCATAAATAAATCATATGACAAAATAAATTACTTAATCTTGTGTTTTATTTGGAAACACATTAAAGCTTAGCTCTGTAGGAAAAATCACTTTACACCTTAGAATTGCTTATATACTTTATGATTTTTGTGTCACGTTCAAAGAGCATCAAGGTGTCATATCAATAACAAGTGTTCACAAGAGCCACATTTTAAACCTTGAGATTTTTCTGGTGCTGTTTGATAGGAATGCACTGATATGAAAGTATATCTTTCTTTGGCAAAGAGCATTTTCAGTTATTTGACTTTAAAACAAAAAACCAGCACCTTATGGTCTTATGGAAACTATCTCAATTCTTAGAATGATTTTTTTTTTTTAAGTTATGCAGGTTTATTTGTCCACACTATTGTAATATTTATTGTCCTGTTGTAGGATCTTTCTAACATTTATTTATCCCACACATTCCTAGCTTATTTAAAATAAAATATGAAAGCACTGGATAACCAGCAGCCCTTAGGCAAAGTTTCAATCTGCTTGGCCATTTTTGTGACTCCTCCTGGATATTTTCTAGTAAATAGATACATATATTTCACGCTAAGGATTGAATAATTCTTTTTCTCTGTAGGTAAGTCAACAAAAGTTCCCATGCTTTGTGGGTTTCTTAAGTATTTGCTTCATTGATGAAACCTAGGGGAAAACTAGAAATAGATTTGGTAGGTAAACTGTCTTTCCCCTGCAGCTTTTGCTTCTGAGATGCGTCTAGTCCTAGAGAATGTACCTCTTTTCTTAGGTTAATTGCTGAAATATGATGTGCTGTGGCTGCATTCTTAGTCATTTCCAGATTCTATTCCAGGACATTTGGGATAGAGCCCAAGAGCTTAGCATGTTTTCCTTTTTTCATGGTAAAATTGTGCAAATATGCATTAGAGTGTGAAAACAAACAGTCTAATACATTTTTGCAAAGCTCTTTATGTTTACTGTTTATTGCAGATACCAGATCCTAATTAAAAATGCGCTAACAAAAGCCAAGATACAAAGAACAAAGATATAATGAAGCTTCATTTTTTAAAAATGTGATTAATCCCAGGGGACTTTCCACCCTGCGTCAACTCCTGTAAAATTAAAGTTCATATGACGATGGAGAGGATGTAACATTAAATATTATGATGGGCCTCACCTAACTATGTTAAAAATGGATCGTGCCATGGTTATATTTTTGTTTTGTGGATTAAGCTCCTTTCCAAATAGCATAGCTGCATCCAGCCCTGCTCTTCAGCCTTAGTTTATGGTGGCTTGAAACCTTTCTTGGTTTTTGTTTTTTGCTTTAAAAATGAAATGAAATAAAGCACCTTCTGTACCTTTTACTAATTTAAAAAGGGAAATGATCAAATTTGTAACCTATTGTATTGGTTGGAATATTTTTTTAAAAAAATAACTGAAGCCAAATTAATATCAAAAAGCAATATTGTATAAACCAGAATTTTTGCAGGTTAGGTAGCAAATACTTTTTGTACAAATAAAGATTGATATTTCTGTTATCTATGGGAAGGCTGAGACGTGGGGTGGTATTCACCTAAGTTTTAGTCAGAGCAGATCCACTGAATGAATGGACCTAACTTAGCCATGAGCCTATAGATACAATGTGTGTAAATGAAAACATACAACTTCAATCACACCACGAAATCCAAATCTTCAATATCTTTTCTGATTTGCCTAGCTGTCACCTATTTCCCTGTCCCTCCAAAGTTCTTAATCTTTGAGTTACTCAGAAATATAACGCAGGAAAAATATAATACCTCGGGACAAATACCTTGCTGTGTTCCCTGTGTCCCACTGTACTCTTGGTACACAGAATTTTATTTGCCATATGCCCAAAAACTAAATGACAGTGTGCACTGTTCCTGTCCCTAAAGTCAGCGCCCCAGCTGCTCATCTGATATGCTATACAATGAATAACTTTCTTTTAGCAAATTGTATGGATATGACATCAAACATCTGTCTAAACTAGTGTAACACTTTGCAGCAGCAATCTATTCCTTCTCTGGCAGCCTTTTAGGAGCGAGCAGAATAGGCCCCATCCACAGTCAGCATGTCCCGTCCCCCCAACAGATGACCACTATGGAAATGTGGACCATGAAAGAAAAAAAGATTGCCCACTTGTGATTTAATGGATTACTCTCTGTATCCCTGCTTTAAGTACAGGAATGGTAGCAGATAACTGCTTAGTGTGTCTGAAACCAGGAAGAAAAACATGTCAGAATAATTCAGTGCACTGTATTAGTGACTTTTATAGAGCTGCACATGGAAATATGCTCACAATTTTGTTTGGACAGGATGGAATGTTAACAGGTATGTGTTTTTGCTTTCCTCTGTCTTTGACTAGGATGGACAGGGAAAACTGAAAATGTAGAAGGAATAAAAACAGGCAGTTTGAACAAAGCGATTAGCTGCAAACTTTGTGCTGAATATTTATTTCTATTTTTTCCTAATTACATTACATTACTACTGCTAAGCCAGGCCAGTTCTTCAGCTGGTGGTATAACAGCTCTGGCCAGTTCATCCTCCTCTGACTCAGGCTTTTTACCTGTGTTCTCTTCCAGAGTTGTCCCCTACAATATGAGACATGATGTATCACTCAAGCTGCGCTTACTTAGTACTAGACTCGCTGATATTTGTGGACTGACATCTTTGTAAATATGCAATGAACTGGGCTGCTTGCTGCCAAGCATTAGGACAAAATAGGCATGACATAAAATATTATCAGTTTGCCTGCACAGCATGCATTCACACCGAAGAAGAATAAAGAAGAGAAGGGATGTTTAAAACCCTCCCCAAAGTTAATTTTCTATCTCCATTCGCTCAACACAGACACCCATGCCCTTGTGCTTGATATTTGTCCCTCTGATCCTGTGACATCCCTATCCTCCTGTTTCTTCTAAATGTCCTGTACCACACTGCAGAAGGCCGCAATCACCTTGTCAGAGCACATTTTATACCCCAAAGTCGCTGCCAGTTTTTGCCCTATACATCAACTCCTTCCTGATTCTGGCTGGCAGTTGCTCCTGCTGCACAGCAATTTCCAGTTATTTATTCAGCTTTAACCCTATTGTAAACAGCCTTGCCATGAATGCACAGTAATTCCATTGGGGCGAGCCATTTTGCTGAAATAACCTGCAAGTGGAAGGATGTTGGCAGTAGTTAATAGGGAAAAGACTCCATGTTGCATTCAGCCCCCATCTCTTTATTGTGGAAGCTTCACCTTTCATATTCTCCCATCTTTTGTTGTGCATATTTTTAGTATTTTCTTTCAGGGTTTTAACATCACAGCCGTTGGCTTTATTATTTTCCCTTCACTGGATCCTGGACTACCTCTCAGACATTGTGCATATATCACCGTCTACCTGGGATTTTGGGTATAGTAAATTAAACAGGATACCAGCAAACCACACTTGATTTGTGTGAATATTTTTTAAATCTTCCTTTAGGAAATCAATGTCCAAGAAAAAATTGTTCATGCCTTTCATAGGCTGCACCCTGTACTAGGTTGTGTTGGCTAAATTTAGCTCCTTCGTGGGATATATAAACAGGGGTGCCTCTGGTTACATACTTAATTTGTTCCGGAGGTCCGTTTTTAACCTGAAACTGTTTTTAACCTGAAGCACCACTTTAGCTAATGGGGCCTCCCGCTGCTGCCACGCCGCCACCGCACAATTTCTGTTCTCATCCTGAAGCAAAGTTCTTAAACTGAGGTACTATTTCTGGGTTAGCAGAGTCTGTAACCTGAAGCATATGTAACCCGAGGTACCACTGTATACGGTATTCATCACTGAAAATGTTTCTATATACAAATGAGCCACCTTGTTTCAGCCCCTTTTAGAGTACAGTACAAAGCAATTGCAGAAGCTTGCCAGTGGTGGTTAGAGAGTTCAGCTAGGACTGGAGAGACTGGTTCAAATGCTCACTCATCTTAGGAAGAAGAATAGTAGGGGGAAGTAGCAGAAAGAACCATGAAGAACGATGACGTGGTCCATTCTTGTACAAAGAAAAGAATGGTGCTGAAGGAAGGGTAGATGGGTAATGATGTCAGCATCCACTCCAAGCCAGAAGTGTGGGGCAAGGCTTGGCTTTAACTGTTTCACTCTCACCATGTTTCTTAGTAGTGATTTTGGGGGCAATGCTTTGATCATTGTTTTGAATTTTATTTGTTCTATATAAGTCACTTCAAGGGCCTTGGTCAAAAAGCCGCATAGAAAAATTTACAGAAACTCACCGACAAATGAAAAAGGCTCAAAAGGCACTCTGCTGCAACGGCTGTTGAGACCATTAGGGGGCTTCAGCTAATGTGGCCAGTAATTATGGCTGCAATCCTGTGCTCTGTTACTTGGCGCTGAGCCTCATTAAACCCAATGGGGCATGTGCTGCGAACTACTTTACAGTTTCGTTGTGTCCTGATTTAAGAATGTACAGTGTAAAGTAGGTGGCAAAGCAAGGTTTAATAGTGGTCAGAATACAGCACCAAATATAGGAAGTTGTTCTCTATGAGGGAAATGTCTCCCCTTAGCAGAATTAGGAGCCCCTTTCCTATATCTGGGATTTGTGATAAGGATTTCCAGGTGAGAGGCCACAAGTTCAAGAAGACTTTATCCCTGGCAACTCTGATTTTCTAAATTAATCACTTTGAAAAAGCAAAGTTTTCAACAAGTTAGTTTGTTGAGCCATGCTGCTAGCTGTCATGGCCAATGATGTATTCTTGTTATAAGTAATCCTTCAGTGAAAGTCAAGCTAAACTCAACTGTACACTCTGTTTTAGATTGCTTAAGACGCCCTAGTGCCAGTTTTCATTATTATTGATGCTAAACACTTCAAGAATATTTCTTGCTTATACAAAGGTCTTGAAGAGCTTCAATGATTTATGAAGCAAATAGGTTTCCTGGATGTCTGTGAAATACCACTGATGGATTTGGCAAACACAGTAGTAAGCACCCATTACGCCACCTAGAACACAGCATCTAACCTGTTTTTTTGTTCCATTAACAAGTTGTGAAAAAGTCATGATGGTGCTTTTAGCTGTAAAACACTTTAGAGTGTAATCTGTTTTTAGAAGATTAATTCAATCCCAAATACCGTGGAAAATGATAAACAACTTAAAGGAGACAGAGCATCTATCAGTATTCCCCTTTAAAGGAGACTGGAAGCAGATACTATGTTACAGCTCATAATAAGATTTCTTTCTTTTCCTTTCTCCTTTTTTTTTGCTTTGCAAAAAATGAAGAGGAAGTCTCCCACCCGCCCCCTCCCTGTTAAACATTGGCCATACCAGAGTTTCTTCAGTTGTATTGTGTGTATTGTAGCCAATTTGGCCTAGCTTAGTATTTCTAGAACTGCAATCAATCTTCGTGTTTATTTTGCATTACAACTGAGCATTACCAAGAACCACAAGCACAGCAAAGCTGTGTGCCTGGTTTGAATGGTGATGAAATGCAAAAAGCCAGACATTTTCACAATCCAAATCCAACCCCTGGTCTCAGCCTGGAGATCTACCCCTCACTACTGTAAAGTTCTAGTAATGAATCTAAGATGTTTTTACAACACGTGCCTGCTTTTTGGTGCTCCCCATTCCTCACAGGGTTCAGCCAGGTGGGATTGCAAACTTCTTTTTTACCAGGCCCTTCTCATCTGATTTTAGCAGCAGCTAGATTTGCACACCTAGGGCACTGAACGTGCTGATATTCCTGCCTCAAAAAAGCTTCAACAGCTCACTGAAGTGAGCAAGGAATCAGAATGAAGATATGCACTGAAACACACTACAGTTAGGAAACATTTGTTGCTCAGGCAAGGCCTCAGCTGAGATACTTTTCTGTCCAGGAATGCCCAATGACTAACATGGGTGGGCAAGTCCATTCTCAGTACAGTAGTACCTCGGGTTAAGTACTTAATTCGTTCCGGAGGTCCGTTCTTAACCTGAAACTGTTCTTAACCTGAAGCACCACTTTAGCTAATGGGGCCTCCTGCTGCCGCCGTGCTGCCGGAGCACAATTTCTGTTCTCATCCTGAAGCAAAGTTCTTAACCTGAAGCACTATTTCTGGGTTAGCGGAGTCTGTAACCTGAAGTGTATGTAACCTGAAGCGTATGTAATCTGAGGTACCACTGTACGTATACAGTGGTACCTTGGGTTAAGTACTTAATTCGTTCTGGAGGTCTGTACTTAACCTGAAACTGTTCTTAACCTGAACCACCACTTTAGCTAATGGGGCCTCCTGCTGCTGCCGTGCCGCCGGAACACGATTTCTGTTCTCATACTGAAGCAAAGTTCTTAACCCAAGGTACTATTTCTGGGTTAGCCAAGTCTGTAACCTGAAGCGTATGCAACCCGAGGTACCACTGTATTCCTTTTGTCAGGAAATGAGTTAAACTGCATTTCTGATAACTCACCACAAGGGGCAGCCATGACCAGAACTGAATCTTCCTTCCTGGTTCTCCCTCCCGGCACCAGCTGATTTCTGCAGATCACATCAATGCTGAAGGCCTAAGAGTACCACTACTACCCCATTCAGTTGGCAATTCTAGAACCAAATGTGCCATCAATTTGCTGGGTGAAAGGCTTTGTCCTTGTGCAGCAGCCTATGGAGCTGATCCACATACAGAGACTGTTTTCTGACGGTGAAAGACTGTACTAGGTACAGGCTGAACAGCTAGAATGCCTTGGAAATATACTACTGTACACCGAAATGCCGGCTCATTTTTCTTCTTCTCAATGCACAAACAGTACTTGTCCCAATGCCTTCCTGAATTTTTGATTCCCTATGTATTCATAACTCGTCTCCTAAATTAAAGGATGCAAATGCACACAAGGCAAAGTTGGAAGTGCAGGGAAGAAACAGCAGAGGCCATACATTCTCTTAATTGTGTAAGGAAATAAGATGACAACAACAAGGCTTGAAGCGCCTTTGTTCTCTGGAAAATATTTCCAGTGATCTATGCAGGACTTAATACTTTCATGTATATTTAATATTCCATCATGAAGCACAGTACTTCATGGATACAGAAGCTTACATGATTTTCAGACTACAGCATGCGTGCATAACTCGAGTCACTCTCCTTGAATTTACATGTGAGATTAAAGTCACTATACAAAACAGCCTCCCCCCACCCTCATGTGCCATTCTTTGATCTCTTTTATAAGTGGAGACCTTACCACAAATACCCAAAGTAATTGTCCAGATAAAACTTGGAAGTTGGGATTTTTCAGCCTTCGGGACTTCATTGATGCAAAGCTGAAGAAATGTCTCTGCCTCTCTAGAGGTCAGATTAATGACACATTGATTAGAAATC
Organism: Podarcis cretensis; assembly: GCF_951804945.1. Taxonomy (NCBI): domain Eukaryota; kingdom Metazoa; phylum Chordata; class Lepidosauria; order Squamata; family Lacertidae; genus Podarcis; species Podarcis cretensis. The sequence continues at coordinate 39,758,283 of NC_137181.1, forward strand.
CACTGCCCAGTAATTCTTAAGAGATAATTCCAGGGAATATATTCAGCAATAGACCAGTGGGAAGCACTTCAGCCAGTGAGCTCAGTGGCGTAGCGTGGGGGGTGCAGGGGGGGGGGGCCCGGCTGCACCGGGCGCAACATCTGGGGTTAGGGCAAATCCAGGGTTAGGGGGCGCAAATCCACGGGTTAGGGGGCGCAAATTACTTGCCTTGCCCCGGGTGCTGACAACCCACGCTACGCCACTGAGTGAGCTCACAGGCAACGCTGGTAATGACCTTTTAGATGGAGCCTATTTAGATGGAGCACCACAGTTAGGTCCTAGATACAGAATTTAAAGGATGCAATTGTTGTTGTTTAGTCGTGTCCGACTCTTCGTGATCCCATGGATCAGAGCACACCAGGCACTCCTGTCTTCCACTGCCTTCTGCAGTTTGGTCAAACTCATGCTGGTAGCTTCGAGAACACTGTCCAACCATCTCGTCCTCTATCATCCCCTTCTCCTTGTGTCCTTAATCTTTCCCAGCATCAGGGTCTTTTCCAGGGAGTCTTCTCTTCTCATGAGGTGGCCAAAGTACTGGAGCCTCAGCTTCAGGATCTGTCCTTCTAGTGAGCACTCAGGGCTGATTTCCTTAAGAATGGAGAGGTTTGATCTTCTTGCAGTCCATGGGACTCTCAAGAATCTCCTCCAGCACCAGAATTCAAAAGCAGCAATTATGAGCACACAATTAGCATTTACTTACTGCACTTGCCTTTCCTTGCTGTTACGGGTTTGTATCTCAAAATAATTTTTCAATGTACAGTGATTAATGTGAGGTCGGGTTTGTTCTGTTTTGGCTTGTTTCTCAATGTTCACTTTATTACACTGTTTTTGCATAAAATAAAGATAAAAAATAATGTAATCTATACAGCAACTGAAAATCTAACAAAAAGTAAGTGTATAAATTAACACCCTTTTTATAAAATATAATTTATTCTACTGTAAAAACAGTCACCCCTTTTAAAAATAAGGGTGGAACTAATGGAGTAACCACTAAGGTTACTTGTGCCATATGCCTTGAAACAGTGGTTCAAACTGCCTTCTGAAAATTTATCTTGGATAAGTATTCATTTGTTTTGCTAAATATATGTTTATTCCAAATATAGTAGGTGTCTGTCCAATGCCCCCTTTTTGAGCACATATATGCACACTTGTGCACGAACATATGCATGGTTAACAGCAAAAGAGAAAGAAAAGAAAAGAAAAGAAAAGCCATGTTCAACACTCATATGCTATCCCCTCCTATCACAGTTTACTTTTCCTTTCCTTTCTTTTTTACCTTTTAGAACTAATGGTTTAGAACTAATGCTTTTCGGAAAATTACAGGGAGATTTGCGAAATGAGACTTCTTCAAAAACACAATGTTATGCTTCAAATGAACCGTAGATCACAAAAAATAAGTAACACGTTTACAAAAATAAGTGCCAAAGACACACTGAGATCACTTTACTAAAAGACAGCCAAAAATACATTTAAATTAGTATTATTTTTACCTTCTAGTAAATCATCAATGCCTCCTTTGGTGGGGGTAAGGGCATGAAGTTCAGTTTTGTGGCTCCGAGTAAAAAGGAAAGTTCTTTTGTCTTAAGTCCCCCCAAATATAAGCATGGGAATTTGTTTAGAAGCATTGTATTTTTCTTTTATCTGACTGCAGATAAGGTGTATAGGAGATATTTGCAATTGCACATTTGGCTGAAACATGTAGGCTGCAATCCAGGAAGGCCACAGGTATTGCAGGCCAACAGTCTATGGACAGGGAAGGAGCTCTGAATGTTAACAGAACTTCCATCTGTCATAGATAGAAGCAGGAGCCTCTGCATGCCAGGGGCTCTGAGTCATGGCTACTAAATAATTGCCACAACTTTGATTTGTCCTGTTTCGGTATGGTTCAGTCTGGTACATAATGGTGAAAAAAGCTTGCCGAATCTTTTGATTGGAGCATGTTACCCACTCCTCTCTTCTCCTGTGGTCTAGGAGCAGGCTTACAATAGAATTCCAAGCTTGCTTAGGGTGAAGGGACTTGTGGCCTGACTATTCTGCAGAATTATGTGATATTACTATACCGCTTTGCCACACAATCATCAAATCACCACCTCCTGCGGAATAGCGAACCTCGAAAATGTCATGGCAGAGATAGCTGTTTTGGAATGAAAGAAGACTTACGCCTAATCTAGCACAGAGAAGACTAGTGCGGTCTTCTTTTGGCCAAACATTTCTTTACAGCCGAACAGGGCTGCCTTCAGATAGCACTGTGAGTGGGAGAATAGATAAATGCAGGCATTATGGTCTGCACTTGGGTAGCTGCTTAGGTGCAGGTTCTAGCTGGGCAGCATAATAGTGTGGGGCAGCACTGCAGCCCACATGCTAGTTCTCTGAAAAAAATATATAGCTGGAATGACAAGCAAAAGAAGGTCATTAAAGGTTCTGTAAACACATGCTATAAGGAATTTATACACCGGATTTATATGCCATGAGATAGTTGCCTAGAGAATTCTGAACAACCCTTCTGATATAGCAGCCTTTCTGAAATACGTTTTTCAGCCTGTCCTCTCCTCCTAAGGGGGCTTTTAGGTCACTGACCCGTTTGCCCTTATGGTGGACCAGACAGTCCAGTAGGCCAGATCTTTACCTTTCCAACCCTGGTGGGCCAACTTTGACAGGAGAGAAGAACCACCCACCTGTCAATCATCTTACATTATGTTGTTGCCAGCTGATTCATTGGTGGGTTGTCCTGCTCACCTGTCAAAATAGCCCATCAGCCCAATAGCTGGTCATCAGGGTGTGGGCAGAGAAATGCTGTGAAAGCAGGATTGAACTCCCTGTGCATCAGCTGTTTGTGCCGGGGAGTGTGCTGGGACCATCAAGCTTTTACACCTGCCTTGCTTAAAATGCTACTTAAGTATTCTTGTCTTCTTTTAGCATTTTTGTAAAGAATATTCTTTGCCTTTTTGGGTAGAAACACAGATGTGTTTGGTTATTTATACCTTTGAAAGGTTTGGAATTTTATCCCTGTATTGTTTGTATTTGTGTTACTTTGTAATTGCATTATTGCATTTGTGTGTATCTGTTGATTCTTGGGAGCTGCCTTGGAAGCCTTTCTGGCTGAAAGACGGCATATAAGTAAACAGTAACATAACAACCTAACCTAACCTAACCCAACATGTGTGGAAAGGCCCCCGATGTGCTCAGATGACACCACAACTCATGGACATCATAGAGATTAGACTGTGAAAAGTCATGGAATGAATTAGAGGAATAAGTGGAAATAAACCAAGGTATTATTTCCATGGCATGTTCTGCAAAAATAACTAGTATACCTGTATAAAGGTATAAGATACAGTATGACCTGGGTATTGCAACAAAATACCTAGAAGATGGAGGGTTTTTAAATTATTTTTAGGATCATTTGTAAAATTAACTATAGTAAGGTCGTAAAATATTGATTGTTTACCACAACAGGTGTTTTCACTTGTTTTCCATAATGCAATAACGAATCTATCACTTGGTTTTATTTGGGTGCTTTCACGCATTACAAAGTCCAACCAATAGGATTGTTTTCTGAGCTGTACAAGCAGTTAAGATGAGACAATCATAATGCTCAGTAGATGTGCAATATGCATTCAGTGTTTATTTGGGAAATTTTCAGACAGGGAACTGCCATCAGCATATTACCAGAATGTACCACTGGGACCTGATGATTGATTTTGCACATCATAAAAATAGCTAAGGAGATTTGCATTTGTGGCTGAATTACATTGTATAAAGGTAAGGTTGCTAATGCATACATTATCATGGCAAAGCCATAATTTTGTTTACATCGACCCCTCAGATGGTTGAGTTTGGAATTGAAATAGGCCGCCCAAAAATTAAAGTATTGGCTTTTGAATGGTCAGGTGACACTTTGGATCAGGGTTGGGGAACCTATGGTCATAAAAACATTGTTGGACTATATAGCTTCCTTTGTTCCTGACCATTGCACATGTTGGCTGGGGCTGATAAAATAATTATTAAAAAAAACATCTTCTAGGTATTTTGTTGCAATACCCAGGTCATATCTTATACCTTTATACAGGTATACTAGTCAAACAACATCTGGAGGACATCAAAGCTTCCCATTTCTCCTCTAGGCACACAGGACAATGTACAAAAACCAGCCCCAAACTTCCTAAGAAAAATATCTGAGCTTATAGAATGCTGATGGCTGGTGTCTCTCTCTTTCCATAGGCAAGAAAGGATCTAAAGAAAGCAGATGTCAGACGAACTGTAGTGGGTTTCACAGAATCCCTTTCATCTACTTAAACCACTCATGAAGGAGTTGCAGGGTCATGCCAACTACCCTCTACCCTGATGAGCATGCAATTTTAGTGGGCAACTCTGTGCATGAAGATAGTATTTCCTTTGGAGCAGCTCAGGGTACCTTCATAAGGCCATGGAATATCATCACTGGGAGTGGAGCTAGTCCCCAAATGTGTGAAGACTTCAATGTCTGAAGACTTGAGGTTTTCATGAAGTCATGACACATTGAAATGATTGGCATTACCAATAAAGTCTATGGGTGCTCGAAATACAAAATGTTGTCTCAACTGTTTGGGGGTGTGGCAGAGAAGGAGAATGAAGGGCAGGGGCAGTTTATAGTAAGTATCTTGGACGGGGGATGAGAGATTGGGAGATGCCTTTTCCATTCCTCGAACTGCATCCAACCTCTCAATATAGCTATTTAAATTATTTTCAGGTTTGGCACTGACAGCCCTGTAGCACTGTCTAGCACAGCAGGGGAAGGACTCAAAACAAAAGTCCTTTCTTAATTCCTCAGACTTAGACTCTGTACACACAGCAGAGTGGATTCAGTGCATCCCATGTGTGCAATTTTTTTTTGGGTGTCGCCCACATGTTGTTGTCCTCATCCAAATGGCAGCCCATACTTCCTCCCATTTAATTCAGATTTTCCTGATCCACGGATAATGGAGTAAGGAAAACAACAACAAAAACAGAAAAATCACATTTTACCGTACAATGGTGTACTGAAGTATATTGTGTGAAGAGGGTTTTTTAAAAATGCACGTGGTGATGTTTTGCTGAGTGACATCTATCACACTTCCTACTTTCACTGGTCAGGTGCTCCTTGGTAGATTGCTTGTGAGGCCCAGTGTGGTGCACTGTCAGGCTTGAGGAATCCTCTCCCTTCCCCTGATGGCACCAAGAGGCAGGGAGGAAACAAGAAAGTTCTTACGTATGATTTATTCCATCATCATGGTAAAAGACATTCCTCCATAATGGAGTTGCTCACACTGAGCTCCTCCCCCTTCCCCCTCTAGCCACAACACCTGCTTCTACGATGTCTGTCCATGAACAATTGTCTCTGTGTTCTTTGTTCTTGCACCCTTAATGAACGTTGCGTTTTGGGAGGGGGGGGGTCAATGATGCTGTCCAAAAACATGTCAGCTAGCTGCTCTGCCTCTCCTCCCACTTCTCCTAACACTATATAACTCTGCTGTTTGTCTGTCCCTGAGCTCTTATCTTCCTCAAAGCTGTAAATCAAGACTGCCTCCCTCCTCTCTGGAAGCTACAGGAGAAGGGGGAGGAGACCTCCACTATTCCTCCTCCTCTTCAGTCCAGTCCCTGACATGCACTCATTTTGCGCAAATACATCCCATCAAGCAACTCCCGTTAGTGTAGACAGGAAACTCTGAGACAGTTTAACGGAAAGTGCTCGTATGTAGGCAAACATGCACAAAAGCACATACGAGGGGGGAAATTGTGCAATCCACATAAACACAGCCTTACCCTCTCCCCAAGTAGCTGAGCTGTACTATGACTAAGGAACATGTTGGTCATACACTGCAAGATTTTGTTGCAGGTCCCATTTGTTTAGTCACATCTGCAAATTGAATTCTGATTTATCATTTTGTATAGATCATGTTATTAATTTTTGTGTAGGTGCCATCCATCACTCCAATCAAAACATGCAATTTCATGCAATTTGTGTATCTCACCCCAATCTTTGCACAGTAAAATGTAAAAACGGGTAGTAAAACAGCAGTCATATTTCTCTGACAGCAAGTGACTAATAGTCTGACCTCCTAAACTGCATTTACTGTTCACCAATGATTATGTCATTAGGAATGAATTAGATACTCAATGAGGGGAATCTCCAAATCTAGTCTGCCACAATGAAACTCTCAGTTATCTGACTTGTAAGGGGAAACATCAGTATTTTTTTAATAATAAAAAAGCATTGCTTTATCACTGGAGACTTTCATTTGCTATCATGGAAAAGAAATACTACCATGGAAATATTCCGAACAGCTCCAGAGTCTAGGACCAAAACCAATGATTAGTCAGAATCTCATTTCTTTCGACTGGAATCCATGAATAGTAAGACCTGTTTGACATTGGAACGGACACCTTCAGAAGGTGGTGGACATTACAGGTTTTTAAGCAAAGGTTGGATGGCCATCTGTCAGTGATGCTTCAGTTGAGATACCTGCATTGCAGGGGGTTGGACTAAACGACCCTTGGGTTCCTTCCAACTCTATGGTTCTAAGTTTTTTTGTTTGTTTACTTTTTTCTTTCATAATTAAAATAATTTGAGTGTCATATTTTATAAACAAGCCACTGAAGGCTAATTCTCCAGATTTCTATGTATAAGGTCCTTGCATTTATGCCCTAGGGACGTGGGTGGCGCTGTGGGTTAAACCACAGAGCCTAGGGCTTGCCGATCAGAAGGTCGGCGGTTCGAATCCCCACGACGGGGTGAGCTCCTGTTGCTTGGTCCCTGCTCCTGCCAACCTAGCAGTTCGAAAGCACGCCAAAGTGCAAGTAACTAAATAGGTACCGTTCTGGTGGAAAGGTAAACGGCGTTTCTGTGCGCTGCTCTGGTTCACCAGAAGCGGCTTAGTCATGCTGGCCACATGACCCGGAAGCTGTACTCCAGCTCCCTTGGCCAATAAAGCGAGATGAGCGCCACAACCCCAGGAGTCCCTTTACCTTTATTTTATGAACCACATATGAATATATTAACATATGATGAGCATGCAACAGGTTTCTCAGACAGATTTCTACTAGCCATGATGGCTATGCTCTGCCTCCACAGTCGCAAGCAGTAATACTTCTGATACCAGTTGCTGGAAACCACTGGAGGGAAGAGTGCTCCTGTGCTCAGGTCCTGCTTGTGAGTTTTCCACAGGCATCTGGCTGGTCAATGTGAGAACAGGATGCTAGACTAGATGAGCCATGGGCTGATCCAGCAGGCTTTTCTCATGTTCTCAAAAAGAACCAAGAGTCTTTTGACATCTTAAAGACCATCAAATACTTTGTGACATAAGCTTTAAGCATAGCTGTCAACTTACAGATTTGAAAATAAGGGACCAGCAGCCTTGAAAATAAGGGACCAGCAGCCAAAATAAGGGACCTGCAGCCTCACCTGTTCCAGGCACTCCAGTCTTCCTGTCCTCCTGCAGTCTGGTCAAACTCATGCTGGTGGCTTCGAGAACACTGTCCAACCAACTTTGTAACCAGAGGTTCAACTGAATAGAATCTGAATCACATGCACCACAAGGCCTATGCAGCCTCAACTTAAGATGGCTCCCCGGCCTGGCTTTGCACTGCAAAGTTTGCAGCAGCACGTGCAACAAAATGGCGTCCAGCATTCAAAAAAACCCTCAGCTTGCATTAACTAACCACACACAAGGCATGCAAGCTTCACCCCCCAGTTGTTCTTAGACTTCTTATTGGGTGAGCAACACAGCCAAGCAACACAGTTGGAGCCTCCCTCCTCCCTGGCCGGCAGGGAGGGAGGGAGAGGAGCTGCTTCCTTTGAAATTTAAGGGACATCATTTAAGGGACATTTAAGGGACATCCATCAATAAGGGACAGCAGCGGGACATGGCGCTGGAATAAGGGACTGTCCCTTTAAATAAGGGACACTTGACAGCTATGGCTTTAAGCCCTGTTCCATGCCCTATAAGCACAGGATGTCTTTGCCTAGACTAGAAGCACTTTGGCCCACAGATGGCAGCAAAATAAGAGGGCGGTATCCAGTATTCTCTCTGTGCGACCGGTTCATGGGGAAAAACTGTCCCATGAGCCCTTGCTGCAGGGAAGGAGGGGAAAGCCTATGTAAGCCTGCTTCCCCTGGAGCTCAGAGCCATTTTGCTTTGAGAGCTTTAATCAAAAGCAGGCTGTGGCTCTGCTCCAGTACACCTGATAGCCTCTGAAGTGTTGCAAGACTCTCTGGTATTGCTGCGGCAACAGGGTACTTATTTTGCATTTACTGCATTTCAAATCACTCAAGGTGGTTATCAGTTTTAAGAACTAAAACAAAATAAAAATACAAAACACTGCAAAATAAAATACAAAAACTCTGAAGGGTTGTAGCTCAGTGGCAGAGCATCTGTCTTGCATATAGAAGGTCCCAGGTTGAATTCCTGATGTCTCCAGGTACGTCTGAAGAGTTGCTGCAGTGTATCCAACACTGAGTTATATGGACCAATGGTACAAGGCAGTTTTCTGTACTCCTAAAATAAACAGAACAACTGAACTCTCAGGTAGACTGATGGTCCTTTCAGGATTGACTGGCATGGCTAGGAATAATTCATTTTTGCCTTTCTCCAGGTAAAAAGGTAGGTAAAGGACCCCAGGACACTTAAGTTCAGTCAAAGGTGACTAGGGTTGTGGTGCTCATCTCGCTTTCAGGCTGAGGGAACTGGCATTTGTCCACAGACAGCTTTCTGAGTCATGTGGCCAGCATGACTAAACCACTTCTGGCGCAATGGAACACTGTGACAGAAACCAGAGCGCACAGAAACGCCATTTACCTTCCCGCCGCAGTGGTACCTATTTATCTACTTGCACTGGTGTGCTTTCAAACTGTTAAGTTGGCAGGAGCCGGGACAGAGCAACGGGAGCTCACTCCATCTTGGGGATTTGAACTGCCAAGCCAACCTTCCGATCGAAAGCCCAAGACCACAGTTTAGACCACAGCGCCACCTGTTTCCCTTCCTTCAGGACACACACATCTTTAGTAGCACCAGGAAAGCTGGAGGAAGGGCTGCTCATCTGCAATTGGTCACTAGACAGCTTCTCACTATAGCCCCCTGGATGCACTTGTTGTACAAAGGGTCAATAAAGGGGCCACATAGTTGGCCCCAGCCCTAAAGTTTCATGACTCTTTCCAGCCCCTCACATGCTTAGGAAGACAGGAAGCTGCCTTGTTCTGCATCAGACCTAAGCATAAAATTGGAGTTCAGTTTTAATCTGACAACAGTTTTCTCACGACTCTTACAATGTGATTCAAATGTCCAGGCTCTCGCAATTTACCTTCCTTAACATACTTCCTGATGTGCAAGCTTTCCCCATGTGGCACATTCCAACTTGCAAAATTTCCCACCAATATTCAGAGATGGTGCTATTTTGTGTGTGTGAACTGTATTGCGTGAATACCTGAATGTATAAATCTCTTCTCCTGTGTGGTTTGTTTGAAGCGATTAGGAAAGAATAGTAGGACGATTTCCAGATCTTTTGGTGGCTGCATCTCTAAGTGCCATGTTTCATGGAAGTGTTAACAGAATAATGCTTTGTGTCATGCGCTAGTTATTAGGTTCATAATGACTATAATACTGTCTTTGTAATATTTGCTAATACAGTAGAAAAATACAGTATGCTAATTGAGTGTTCTTTGAAGATTAGCTACTGCAAGGGGAAGTATGATCCAGTGCTAATATGGTAAAAATCTATTAAAAGCCACAACCTTGGTGCTTTAAAAGGAATTATTTTAACAGATTAAGAGTTGCTTGAAAGGGCTTCTCAAAGATCACATATATCATGGAACGTTAGTTCTTGGAGTACATCTGTATCTGTGACATATTACAGTGCTTGCTGCCGGAAAGGACAATTCTCCTGATACAGTAAAGTGCCCTGCTTTGAAAATGTTTTAACCACGAGATGTATTTTATTATGTAAATGTACTACAACATGTGTCACCTGTCCAAGAGCTGCTCTTCAAGCATCTCTCTGAGCAGTTCGTGGCTATCATGAACAAGGGCTATAGTCACCATGATTTCTAAGCTGCAGCCAGCTTAAAATTACTCTTTTTTATTTCCTAGTTAGCTAAAGGTTGACCCATTCCTTTAAGTGTTCTTAACTGCTGGATAAATGGGTCTTTGCCATGCACGTCTATTTTGTATTATTTTAGTTCTGATTCAAATTTATCGGCTGCTTTTTTATGTTTTTAACTTTTCACAATGACTTGAGATGCTTCTGTAGAAGCCGATTACTAATGAATGATGATGATGATGATGATGATTGCTCAAAAGCACGGGTGGGCAGACGTCATACTTGGATCTACATAGCTTTTCCTTTCTTTTAAGACTAGGAGGCTGAGATCCCTCCAATCTGCAATGATTATTTTAAAGAAACCCAGCACATTGCCCACCTCTGAACTTTTTGTAACTGAAAGAACTTGAAAGCGGGGAGAAAAAATAAGGAATAAAGCGAAAGAAACAGGGAGAAAATATAGCACAGGAAGATGGAAAAGATAGGAAATTTGGGGAAATGAAAAAGCCAATGTGGGAGCAGGAAAAAATCATGAGGTGCCTTGAAAAGAATGGGGGACCAGGGGATGTCCCTCCCCCCCCCCCATTATTTGGAGGAAGAGATTACCTGCCATCAACTTGCCTCCCCTCACAAAGCCCCTATGAAGCTCATTGTCGGCCCAAAATTTTCATTTTTGTGACTAGGATTTCCCTTCTGCTACAAAATGGCTATTACCCCTGTAAAACGATGCTGGGAGGTTCTATCTATATTTGCTGTTTTGGTGTATATTAAGGAACTTCACAAAATGGCTTCTAATCCATGTGTTATTTATTAATATTGAGATATCTGCTTATCCTTCAGTTTGCCGGGGGACCTGTTGTTGCTTGGCTTACCTGCAAAACTCTGCAGTCTCTTGGGGCCTAGTGGAGCGAGTGAGGCCTTGTCTCCCCTTCCTCTGAGGTGCTGCCTTCTTCACTTTTCCAAAAGTCTGGTCATTTTGATGTGAATCTTCTTCAAGGACGAGGTCTCCAGGGGGAGGGCAAAATTAATCCTGACAGGAACAAAGCTCCAAGGATATTGGGAACAGTAGTACGACGCAGCAGAGATGTGTCCTGTGTTGCAGCGGCTGTTAAAATTGAGAAGACAGAAGACTCAGAGAATGACGGACAAGGCAACCGGCAGAAAAAGCTGAAAGGGTAGTCAGGGGCTTTGCCAAGCTGCCATTTGAAAGAGGGAGGTCTCCATGGGCTGCCAGGCCTAAGTTCTGCTGAAGGAGTCGCTTCAAGGTCTGAGGGCCACTGGAGCTGCTGAACCCTGAATTGCCTTTGGAAAGAGCTCCTTGCTGCGGCCTGGGAGAAGCGGGAAGTTTGTGTCATTTTCTGCTTCTTTTTATCTTTACTATTTATCTATTTCTTTTTTAGAAAACTACCTAGCTCCTTGTTAAATCCCATATGCCCAACTGCACAAAAACTTGTTTCACAGTGCATAATTTTTATTTTTGACAGAGCACAAAATGTGTCAAGCTGCATGTTAGAATAAACCCTGGAAGGATGGTATTAAGAAATGTAATAGTTTAAAGACATACATACATACATACATACACACACACACAGAGGAAGGGAGAGAGTGTGTGAGAGAAATAAAGAAATAAATTGTGCCATTACTTGCACCAATATTTAGTTTTGTGAGGATGACCACAGGACAGAACAAGTCAGCCAGATATGCTTAATTGGTGTGAGTTGTTCTTCCAACTTCATGAACTGAAATAAGTATTATTATTATTATTATTATTATTTATTTTATTCCACCTTCATGAACTGACATAAGTATTACTACTACTACTACTACTACTACTACTACCACCCCAAGGTCCAGGGGCAGGTTACAACAATTAAAACACAATATAAAAAATGGTTTAAAACAAGTTACAATTAATGAAATAAGGCGGTTTCTAAGAATATACATCTCAACTGTCAAAAGTCAGTGCATCTTCAGCATTCGCTAGTAGCTGTATAATGAAGGTGCCACACGTACCTCTGTGAGAAATAAATTCCACAACTTAGGGGCTGCCACAGGGAATGCTCTATCCTAAGTCGCCACCACACCGAGTCTCTGAGGGTGCTGGGACACCAGGATGGCCCCTTTTCCTGATCTTAGCACCCAAGAGGGTCTGTAGAGAAGCAGACAGCCTTTCATATTTTTTTTTTTTGGATCTGAGTGTTAAACACGAACATGATTACCAGAAACAAACCAGTGCAACTGTTTTAAAACGAGATGTGAACCCCTGCCAGATAGCTTCTGAGTCTTCTTCAAAAGCAGCCCCACATAGAGCGTATTACAGTATTGCAATCTGTAAGTTACCAGAGCATAGAATCATAGAATTGTTGAGTTGGAAGGTACCCTGAGGATCATCTGGTTCAACCCCCTGCAATGCAGAAATCTCAACTAAAGCATGCATGGCAGAAGACCATCCAACCTCTGCTTAAAAACCTCCAATGAAGGACACCATCTTCAGAGGGAGTCTGTTTAACTGCATGGAGTACAGTGGTCAAGTAACCTCTGTCCAAAAGCATGACAGGTGGTGAACCAGCCAGAGCTGAAAAAAGGCACCACCAAGGGCACCTGACAATCTAGTGACAGTGTTGAATCTAGGAGTACTCCAAGGCTGAAGACCTGCTTCTTCCAGGTGAATGCAGTCTTATCCAGGCTGTCTCCTCACCTTCTGAATGTGAGAACTTGGAACACATAGCAACTCCATCTTAGGATTCAGCTTCAGTTTCTTGGCTGACATCCAACTCATCACTGCCTCCAAGCACTGGCCTAACACCTCAACTGCCTCTCCTGATTCTGCTGGAGCAAAGAGATGTGCATCATCTGCACAGTGAGTACCATAAAAGCAATATATCAGAACTTTTAAAGAGTGGTCATTTTCACCTGCTCACATAGTTTATATTCTTTAGTGCTAAAACATGTTTTGCATATGCTCATTGAATCCAAGGGTTGGGGAGGGGGAACGGTTGGCTGTAAAGGCATAGCTGTCAACTTTTCCCTTTTTTAAGGGAGATTCCCTTATTCAGAATAGAATTCCTCGCAAGAAAAGGGAAAAGTTGACAGCCATGGTAAAGGTGGGAAACCAACCATCCCTTGGTCATTTCTTTAAAATATCCCACATATCTTATCTGGTGGTTTGGATAATTGTACGCCCTTGCCCTGTGGTGATCCAGCTACTGCAGCCGTGAGTCATGGTGACCCATAGATGTATGTAAAGCCTGTGAAAAACCTGCTCTTCAACTGACATGAGATGTTTGAAAGTGGCAAAGTCACAAGGGCAGCCAACACATTGCCCTCCAGATGATGTTGAACTGCAACTCTTATCATCCCTGATTATTGGCAACACTGGCTGGGGCTGATGGGAGTTCTAGTCCAACACTATCTTTGAGACTAGAGACACCATGCTGATTATTCCTGCAATACGTGGTCATCTGTTTCCATACCCAGCGAAGCAACAATGTGTCTTTCGAACATATGGAAAAGTGATGATTTCCTCTGTAAAATGTCATAGGTCTATATTCTCTAATTTAAATGCATCCCATACATGGAATTATAAAATCACCTGAGGACTCTTGTGGTATGAAAAAAGGCTATGGAGGCAGTCAAACTAATGTCTGCAATAAGCTATAAAAACTGAGACGCATTTTTTAAAAAAGGGAATCTGGATGAATCGTTCTTCAATCCCAAATATGGTTTCTGCTGATGAGAGCATTAGGAATTTCTGTCTGGTATGTGCGTGTGATGGCTTAGCTGTTTGGCCATTATACAATGTTCATCGGAGAAATCCACACATTTTCCTGGGCTAAATATTCAAACACATTCTTTTGAAAAGATTGATTCCTGCTCGGTTGCAGCATAGTTCATCATCTTCTTAGCGCGGGAATGAATAGATGGTCGTCTCTTTCTCATCTCAACAATTGTAAGCCTGTATTTGGCTAGCAACGGGGCTTGCTGGATGAAGCCTGACTGCTTCGCATTCAGTTCCTTTGTTAGTGCCAGCAAACGATATAGTAGTGTTAAGTAGGGTTCTTTTCTCCCCCCTTCAAGATACAAGAATAAACATCAGTAGCATCTGTCCAAAATATATGCATTGTGGACATTCTCACACAAAGAGATGTATAATAGCTTTACACTTTCAGCAAAGCATAGGGAGAATTGGCTCGTGTCAATGCTTTTATATACAATACTTCTTAAAAAGAAGGGGGAAAAACAAGACCTTGCCTAGCAAACCCTGATACAACTTTATACAATTCTAATATTAATCCTGGGATTCTATGTGGTGTTGCAAGGAATTGCATGCCAAACATCTTGATACACCACATTCTTCCTTCTCCAAAGTTGCTGCATGGTGTCATTTATTTATTATAAGAAATCCCAGATTCTTTCATTATGCTAGAGAAAACTTGAACCTGTGCAGAGTACAGCCTCATCTGAACTAGGGTCTAAATTCAACAGTGCCAACTGTACCAACTTTTAATGGAGGCTAAGAACTGCTTCTGTTCTGCAAGGCCAGTGTCAGCACCTGCCAGGCATACTTTGGCAAAGGGCCCATTACTGATGCCTGCCTGGTCTCATCCTACATTTTGTTATCCAGATTTGGTTACCACCAGACAGTTGGCTCTCTCTAGCCATCATTTTAATTTCCCACATACAGATTGGTCCATCTAGCTTAATATTGGCTATGCTGGGGTTTTTCATTCTTTCTACTCTGCAGACAACTGAAATTACTGAAGCACACCAGTCACAAAGTAGAAGTTGCAGGCAGAGTTTAGGATAATCAGCTTGTAGTTATTGAAATAATTTTCTGCTGCTCTCTAATTCATCTTTGGAAATTGCTAAATTCTTTGCCACAGCATTTTCCTTGTGGCAAGGAGTTTCACAGCTCAGCTTTCCTCAAGCTAAGCACAGACATTTGTTTTAGAGGTATTGTGACTCCCCATTTTAGGCAGAATTTGCAGGTCCAGAGGCTCTAAGTGGAGACAGCTTATTCTTTCATATTTTTCGTTTTGCACCCCCACATGCACTTCAGTGAATTTTTACCAATATCCTGTAATTTCTTCTCCCATTCTCCTTTCACACTCCATTTCTGTCTTTTACACACACAGGAGGACTCGGGGGGTTCTGGGGACTGGTAGTGAGCATATTTGCAAGCTATGGTCCTGAGAATGCCGGCCATTGCCCCAAATCCACCTGGAGGAATAACTGAAGCTGCCTTTACTTCAAGAGACACATGACTATTTTGGTTGCATGTTAACATTGCTTTCTGATATATGCATCAAATATATATGCTAATTCATTTTGTGTGTGTGTGTGTGTGTGTGTGTGTGTATGCAGCTCAGTATCTAATATTTATTATGGCAGGTGAGAATAATGTGTCAATTGGTAAATTCTGGTTGTGGTGTGTGCAGAATGGAAGCCCTCTCAAAGTCTAGCTTTGAAATCCGCTTGATAGCAATTTCCCTTTCTCTGCAACAATAACTCTATGATATGCATGAAGGAGTTAATATTTACCAAGGTGTAGCAGACAGAGGGAAAATAAAATGTTATAGCTGAAAGTATCTAATGCGCCTGTTTCATAGACGAGTAATTTAAATATGTTTGGAACTGCTAGCATTTCCAAGAATTCTGGAAAATTCTTTCCTTCTGTCAAGCTCATGAAACCTACAAGTTACTGCTGCCTTCACCTCTCTCTCTTTCTCTCTCTCTCTCTCCACATTTCCTAGCATTCTGGTGCTTTTAAGCAGTTGCTAAACTAGTTCTAAATATATATACTTTATTCTGAAGAATGGGAAATGCATATGCGTTAGGAAAGTGGAATTAAGCTCTGAAACGTTTAAACACTAGCATGCTACGAAAAGCATGCCACTACACAAACAAGAGAAATGCCATTTATGGCTAGCCTAAGGGTGGGGGAACCTGTGTCTCTCCTGATGTCCTGACCACATAGCACCAGACCTACATTGGCTCCCAGTACGTTTCCGAGCACAATTCAAAGTGTTGGTGCTAACCTTTAAAGCCCTAAACAGCCTCAGTCCAGTACTGTATAGCTGAAGGAGCGTCTCCATCCCCATCGTTCTGCCCGGACACTGAGGTCCAGCTCCGAGGGCCTTCTGGCGGTTCCCTCGCTGCGAGAAGCCAAGTTACAGGGAACCAGGCAGAGGGCTTTCTCAGTAGTGGCACCTGCCCTGTGGAACGCCCTCCCACCAGACGTCAAAGAGAAAAACAACTACCAGACTTTTAGAAGACACCTGAAGGCAGCCCTGTTTAGGGAAGCTTTTAATGTTTAATAGAATATTGTATTTTAATACCTTGTTGGAAGCTGCCCAAAGTGGCTGGGGAAACCTAGCCAGATGGGCAGGATATAAATAAATTATTATTATTATTATTATTATTATTATTATTATTATTATTATTGGACTCCAGCTCCCATAATGCCTAGCTAGTATGGCCCAATGGTCAGGGATGGTGGGAATTGTAGTTCTACAACATCTGGTGGTTTCCCAACCATGAACTACTGTACTTAGTACAGTACCTCCGATTTCTCATGTCTCTCCCCCCCCCCATTTCCTTTTGAAAAGGATGGAAGTATATGATTTCTGGCACATTCAGTTTGTAAATATCTTTGAACATGTTAGGAACAGTTAATTTATGTAGCAGAACTCCCACTGTGAAGGATTTCAGCTAATGTGTTTGTCTGACCCCTAGATTCCCATATAAACCGCAGTTTGTATCCATCTAGTTACTCAGCTACCTCAGAGAATTTAAATATATGTGCCATTGCCTCCATAGTTTTTTAAAAATGTGCTTGATAGCCTGCTCATATACATATCCCAATAATAAACTCATAGAGACATTATGAAAATCAAATCTTGTTTATTTGCAATTCCCCAATCTTCCCCATCAACAAAACAAAACAATAGATGCAAATAATTTTTTCTCCAAACAAACCATCTTCAGCTAGTTTTATTCTGTGGGCTTTTTTTTTTCTTCCAAGGAGCGGGAAAATTACATAAGTGACAATGCCAGAAAGTCTAGATTTATTACTTTTTTTAATTTTCTGTTTATGCTGGCAATGAGTGAAAAAATAAAATTTTGTAATTTTGAGGAGAGAATAATGTACTTTTTTATTAAAACAGAAATGACACACTGCTGCATATCTAACGTGATTTAGTGTTTTTATTAGTTATAACTGTTTTAATACCTCACTAACTATTGTATCCTCCCTTAAGGCTTTCATTGTTCTCATATGCTAGAAACAAATTGATAATTCAGAAAAAAATAAAGTATTTCTTAGTTGTTTGCTAACAGCAGAATAGCAATCAGTCACCACAGGGTTACCACAATGGGCATCATTATATCTGGAACCTTATCAATTTCACTATATGGGTAAGTATTATTGCTGCATACCGGAACTCCTTTGGTGTTATTGCTTAATTTTAATTGTGATTGTAAAATGTGAAAAATGTGGATATTTAAACAACAATTAAACACCTGCTATACTTGTTGTGTGTTGGCATTTAAAGATATATTGAGTGTTTAAAAATCTGCTGATTCAGATATGAGGCTGAACAAAATAAAGGGGAGGGGGAGTCATTTCAGAACCAATGTTTTCATAAGGCGGTGGTACATAGCAGGGACGTTTTAATTGAGTCAGATCTCTGCCACAAGTTCCACAACAGACATTTCAAAAGGCACATTTTAACATCATGCTGCTTCTCTGTACAGCTTCCGTTATGGTGCCAGTTCCCCATAGCTCCCAATAATCCTTCTCTCATCTGTGCTTGTCCCACTGACATTGTGTTAATGGAAAGCCTTGCACTGGGAAACACCTGCCCAGCATTAACAAGATGTTAATGGGGGAAACATTGGAAAGTCAAGTTACTGAGAAGCAAAAATGTGCAAAACCGTGGAGGGGTAGTAAATTTCAATTGATTTCTTGTCAAGGTTTCTTCCGTTTCAGAGTCCAAATCAAATTTTAAAGGCACAGGAACAACCGTAATATTTTAGGCCTCTGGAAACAACAGTAATGCTGTTGATAAGAAGAATAGACTAGACTTTGGCAGAAAAGGAGAAAAGTGTGATGCTGCCTTATATCTTCAGTTCAGTATCAAAAGCTACCTCCTCTGTCAGTGGCATTATTCTCCTGAATACCAGTTGCTAGGAATCATAGGTTAGAAAAGTGCTATTGTATGCAGGTCCTGCTTTTGGGATTCCCATAAGGATCTGTTTGATTGCTGTGAGAACAGGATGCTGGACTAGGTGGGCCATTGACCTGATCTAGCCAGGAACCCTCTTAAGTTCTTTAATTTGTAATAGCAATTTAAGGGTTTCCCAGGAAATGAGCCCACACTGTGCAGTGACAAAAGCCCTAACATGCTATTGACGAGCATGATCACAAATGGGAGCACGGGAAGCTGTGCCACGCCATGCCAGGCTATCTGTTCATCTAGACCAGGTGAAATATACTCGGAGTCGAGAGTGGATTTCATGCTCTTTATTCAGCTCATAGTGGTGAGGAGGAATGAAAGTTTCCCCAAAGTATCTGCTTTATATACATTATTTACACAATGGGCTGCACGTGATTGGCTAATTCCGGAATTCTCCTGTAGGCCAATCAGGTTGTGGATTCACTTCCATCTGGAGCTGGATTGGGTGGCTCCTGCAGACCAATCATACTGTTGCGTTGTTCTAGGACTAATCAGACTGTTGCATTCTGAATCCTATTCTAGGACCAATCAGACTGCTGCATTTTGGATCCTATTGTTCTAGGACCAATCAGACTACTGCATTTTGGATCCTATTCAACTCAGTACATAACACCAGGACTGTCAACTCTGACTGGCAGTGGCTTTCAGGGTCTTGGGCAGAAATAAGAACGTAAGGAAACCCCTGCTCTTGGATCCAACAAAGGCCTATTTAGTCCAGCATTCTGTTCCCACACTGGCCAACCAGATGGCTGCACAGGATGTGAGCCAACACTCTCTGGCTCATTTCGCTCAGCGAGTGGTATTCAGAATCATACTGCAGAAGTTTAACTCCCAGCATCTCTTGATAAAGAAGAATCACGCGGCAGAGATGACTGCCAGCTTGGACAGCTTTGAAAGGTGTTAGACAAATTCATGGAGGATAATGGTTACTAGTCACGATGGCAGTCTTATGTCCAGTATCAAATCCTCTTTTATCTAGTGATGTTGGGTGTTCAGCCAGAGACTGTGCACTGCAAAAAAATGTGTTCTACTCAGCATATACTCCTAGCTAATGCTGGTACTAGTGCACTTGAGTCTCTCCCACAAAATACTTACAGGTTGGAAGTGACTAGAGTTGTATCTGTATAGATGGATTTTGGGGTGGGGCAGGACCAAGGACTGGGACCTTCTTTTAAGTCCACTGAGGTCAGTGGTAGACCAGAGAGAGCTGGAAACACTTGATAGTATTTCTCTGGGTAGTATCCTATTTTGAAGGCTCCACAGTTAGTTACTGTGGAGGCAGATTGCTCTTCAAATATCTCACCATGAAGAGAATCATTAAAATATAATATTCCTGTCTTATATAATATCTTGGCTAGCAGAAAGTATTCTGTCAATCTTCAGTAATGGCTTGTGTCATGTTGGAACCACTAGGGAGAGAAAAGGGGTTTATCTGTAAAGGTTTGAGAGTATCTCCTATACTTCCAATGTGTGTCATAGAAAGAGATAATTAAATATAGAACAAATAGCAGGAAAGTGAATTACCGGTAGGTCCTATCATCCCTTTGAGGGATTACCTTTACCTTTACCCGTACACACACACACACACACACACACACACACCACATGTGCTCATGAAAGTTTTCAGACTGACAGCTCTGGAAACAGAGCTGCTCATTTAATCCACACAAAGGGCTTAATGCTGTCCTAAATAGTGCAGGTTCTCTTATTTTCTTTGCTCCCTTTTCTTTTCTCTAGTACAACAGAGGGACAGTAGTCAGGAGAGAGACAGTTGTAGAGCATACACGACAATTAGCATGATAAAAGATGCCTTAATTACCCAATTGATGGATTTTATATTGCTAATATTCGTTACAGTATTGCAATTATACAGCATTTCACTGTGATGTTCCCTGATGCCACTCCGATGTAGGGAATTCTGCAATGCTGGAAAATCTTAATGTGTGTGTAAATACTATAAAGCTATGAAGACCACAGGTCTGGGCTAAAACAATGCTGTCTAGCTCCTAACAAGGGCCGGGAAACCTGGTAGCTTTCAGATATTCAGGTGCTTGGCAGGTGAGTGCCCCTGCTCTCTCTTGTCAAATTGGCCTACCAACTAGAAAATGTACCCCACTCTTCTAGGACCATGGCTTTAAAAAGTATTGTTGCACCATTCACTGACTAAGCCCTATCTTCATCTATCTTATGGTGCCGCTACTTCACATAGGTTCCTTCCCCTGTGGCATGGCATAGCAAGATCTGGTTACCTTACTTATTGCTATATATCTTATATTTAAAGTTGATACTTTCTTCCCTTCATTTAAATATATATCAAAGGCAGCATTATATTTCCTTTTGAGGCTTAAGCCTTTATAGAAGCCTAAGCCCCAAAACTGTTACAGTAATATGTGACATATTCCATTTATTTATCTGCTCCTGGGTCAATGCTTGGCCGTGTTGAAAAGGATAAAGATCAAAAGCATCATCATTTGCTCAATAATACATCAAGGCCTAAAAGTCATCACAGAGGAAAAATCCATTTCTGAGGTCTGCGATCAGTTTATAATAATTAATTATGAATATTCTTATAAAATTTGTTCTTTCCAAGAGGTACTTGTGTGTTTGATATTTATGTAGTACAGTTTGCAAAGTGCATGAGCTCTATACTGTAACTTTAGTTCTATAGCCAAGTTTTTGTACCTTGTACAGAATCACAGAGCTGGAAAACATCATGCTGCGTTAGACAGGATGCAGGATATGCATTTAAATTTTTCAGTATTGAAATGGAAGTCAACTTTAAAATAAATATTGCTCCTTTATGAAACTTTTTGTGTGATTTGCAAGGAATGCTCCTGTCCAGCTAAGAGACATTTTTGGAAAATTGTTGCCTGGGATCGTGCTGTGTGTGTGTGTACATATGCAAAACAGCAACAACAATCAAATACAGTGACAATTTTCAAGGAACATTTGAATTCCATGTTTCCTGAAAAAGTGGTGATGTCGATAGTGATGGGTGAATTTTCCCGGACCTGATTTTTATTTGGGCCAGCAATTATGAGCAATAGTGGATAGAGAGTTCTACATCCTCTCTTAATTGCTGCCCTCCATAAGTCGCCCAGTTGCTGAAACAGTTTCTGCAGCATAACAGTGATTTAGAAGGGATATTTCTCTTCCAACTGGTAACAGCGGAAGTGGCAACAGGGTGAGGAGAAGAGGTTACTCTGTTTCCCCTTTTTTTCCAGGGCAGCAGCAGAATGGAGTGTAGGTAGCTTGACTTCTCTTTGTTCCCTGGTGCCTAGAATGCTGCTATGGCAATATTCCAGAAGCAATGGGAAGTGTAATTTTCCCAGGATACCCAATGCTTATGCTAATGCCAAACGTCCTGGGAGCTAAATGCTGGCCTGGGTCATAGAGACTAATCTCCCTCATGCCCTACTTGTTGCCACAAGCAGGATGCAGCAAAATCAGAGAGAGAGAGAGAGAGAGAGAGAGAGAGAGAGACTACCCCTGTTTTCTTGCTGCTGCAACCCCCCTAGCCACCATGTTAACAGCTTGGTGAGTGATGGGTGGTTGGTTTCTTTGGTTTGGATGATAATGATTGCATCATATTGATATCAAGAATTACATGTTACTGTCATTTGTATCCTGTACCAAGAAATTATGCACTTGAAGGTTATCAGTTGACGCAACGTGAAAAACCAATGCCATAAAATGGCCTATTATTATTATTATTATTATTATTGATTGTGCTTCACCACAATCAAACCAGGGTCTGAAAGATAACTAACCCCTTTCATTTAGTTTGGATTTATGCTGTGACCCAATTGCCCTAGACATTTAACATGCACAGTGAATTACTTGCCTTTTATGCACCAAAGTAAGGATGATAATCCTTTCTGTTAAGTGTGCTGCTTGGTACATAATAATACCATAACATTTATAAGTGCTGTAATTTGTCAAAGGTAACAGAGTGGTCTCAGATTATTTTATCTTTTGGCAATGAAGATCCACTGGTGACTTGTCCTCAGCATTTGAGCGAATAAAGATAATTCCTCCACAGGGCAAAGCTGAGGAGACAGTAAACACAGATATAGCTGGGGAAAGGACAACAACTTCTAAGAGATACTTCAGAAGTTAGAGGTACTTTGTATTTTATGGTGGCCATGTCACAACTGGAGCCAAGAACCAATTCCACATGGACATGAGAGCAAATCTGTATTATGGTCATAGATCAGCATAAAAGGGTGGGATACAGTCATTTAAAATCTGAGAAGTGTTTTGGAAAGCTAAAAGGTATTAAAACAGAAGGTAAATATGAAAGTCTATAAGAATTTAAAAGAAGCTAAAAGAGTCTAAAAGAAGGGATAGGAGTGTTGGGTGGGTGTGGAGGAGCATAAAAGGTTGATACAGAAAAGACTTTAACTATCAATTTACAGAGCACTTTAATATGTTCATTAAATCTGGTTTAAGGCACAGGTCCTAATATGTGCGCTACTGGTGTCTTCTGGTTGCTGGTATTTTAGTTTTCCATATCAGGACTTGGTCCGACCCTCTGTAGGTCCTGGACCTGATGGAGGTCAGGCAGAAGTGCAACTGGTGTAACATCATAAAGCACTGACCAAAAGACAGGGAAACCAACCATACTGCTAAGTATCTGGGGTTTTCCACAGCATATCCCGCCCAGCTGACTGGGTTTCCTCAGCCACTCTGGGCGGCTCACAACATATATAAAAACACAACAAAACATCAACCATTAGGAAACAAAATACCCTATAAAAGCAACAATCAAACCAATACAGTGGTGCCTCGCAAGACAAAATTAATCCGTTCCGTGAGGCTCTTCGTATAGCGGTTTTTTCGTCTTGCAAAGCAAGCCCATTGACAGCTTAGCGGATTAGCGCTATTAGAGGTTTAGCGGCTTTTAGCGGATCAGCTGATAAGCGGCTTAGGGCTTAGGAAAAGGGGGGGAAAAAGGGAAAAACCCCCGCAGGAACTCGCAAGACATTTTTGTCTTGCGAAGCAAGCCCATAGGGAAATTCGTTTTGCGAAGTGCCTCCAAAACGGGTAGCGGGTTTTCCGTCTTGCGAGGCGTTCGTCTTGCGGGGCACCACTGTAAATCAATAGAAACCAAATAACAATAATAATAACAACAAACAGTTTACACTTATACCCAAATTGAAATAACCACCAACCACAACTAAACATTTAACCAACACCAACACGACAAAAATAAAGCAGAGGAACTAAAATTAGAACCATTTAAAACATTTTAAAACGTTTCAGCCAGTTGCCCCAACCCAGGAGTTGTTCCAGCAATATCCTTCCTGCCTCGCAGGAGCCTCTTTTAGCTGTTCAAGGTGAGTCTGCACCCTGCTCTAGGCCAGGTGGAAATGGGCCTTGCAGCAGGGAGCTGTCTTCCTTCCAGCACTCCCGGTAGTAGCCTATAGTGTGATATTCCCCAATCCCTATAAAATACTTACAGATCAGGCTTGATCACCTGCATGTTCAACTAACAGCTCCCTGTGATATACCATGTTCTCCTTAGCTGCCTTGCTTCTATGCCCCTTGGGAAAAGCTTTGTGCATTTTAAAAAAGCAATTGCACTGACTGTTTTTACCATGTTTTACAAATAAACTGGGGTACCCAGAGAAAGCAGGACAAAACTGTTTTCATGAATAATTGCATGGAGAGTCTTGACATTACTGTTAGAGAACTGGGGGCTGTCCAGATATCGTTGGGCTACAGTTCTCATCCTCCATGACCGTTGGCCATGCTGGTTGGGGCTGATGGGATCCAACGGTATCTGGAGGTTCTCCTTTTCTGCTCTACCTGATAAGGCTGGATACAGATGATGAATGGCTTTGTTGTTAACAGCTGGAGATGGACTAGGAAGCACATGTTCCTTTTTTGGGAGCACTGACATGAAAGCCACATTGCCTGTCACCCTGACTCCAGTTATAAAAGCATTTCCTTTCATGCATGCTCCAAAACCCATTTTACTGGTGGGTGGGTGTGCCTTCTCCTCTCTTCCAACTGTTATTCCAGCACACATGGCACTGTAGCTTTTACCACTCAACTGTGGTTCAGAAATTACTTATCCCATACACATCCCCCCCACATTATTAATTGGCCCCAAAATTCTCTCTAGACCATGGGTAGGCAAACGAAGGCCCGGGGGCTGGATACAGCCCAATCACCTTCTAAATCTGGCTCACGGACGGTCCGGGAATCAGCGTGTTTTTACATGAGTAGAATGTGTCCTTTTATTTAAAATGCATCTCTGGGTTATTTGTGGGGCCTGCCTGATGTTTTTATATGAGTAGAATGTGTGCTTTTATTTAAAATGCATCTGGGTTATTTGTGGGCCATAGGAATTCATTATTATTTTTTCAAAATGTAGTCTGCCCCCCCACAATGTCTGAGGGACAGTGGGCCGGCCCCCTGCTGAAAAAGTTTTACATTTCTTTGCTTTTTTCATTTTAAAGTCCTGATGAAAGATCACCAACATTTTAGTGTGAATTTCTTCTAACGCATGCCTTTTATGTAGGCAGTTTTGATAAATACACACATTTTTGCAAAGCAATTTCCCCCTCTACAATGCATTTTTATATGTGGTTTTTTTTTTACTAATATATGCCAGTCCCTGTCCAATCTATACCCACAGAATCTTGCCTGGCTTAGGCATGGCAGCTTGGATCTCTGTATTTGGTCTTTTTCTGGCAGTTACTTTTCAGCTGACCAGTTCCCTTTTTCTAAAGGCACAATACAGTGGTGTCAGGTGCTACCTTTTGCATTGATTTTAAACAAACATTATATTTTGATGTTGTAACCCACCCTGGGTGACATGTGAGTAAATCGTTGTCATCATCATCATCATCATACAAAGCTGGGGGTACGGTGCAGTTTAATGTACAGGATAGGTAAGCCGGTAGATTTTCCACCTTTCCACCTTTTTTCCGTTTCCTCTATCCCAAACCACTTTTAAAAGCAGGTTTCTTCGTCTCCTGGCAGGACAGATTGTTAATAGTGGTGCTCATGTGGAAGACCCCTTCTCCTGTTTCGGAGCGGGGTGGTGGTGGTGGGGGACACAGGCAGCCAGGGAAGCCTTTCCCATCCCTGCCTTCCCACCCACTGAGGCTGCATTTTAAATCTCCTTTCCACCCTGCTGGTTTAATACAGGTTCCATGGCAAGATATACTCAGGTAGTCTGATCTGGCCCTGAAGTGTTCAAATAATTTCCTTTCTCTTCACAGGAGAATCTATTATTTGCATTGCAGGAAAGACAGACTTGAAAGTACCTGTATATTTCTGCCCTCACTTCAGATACACAATTTAAGGTTCCGCTTGTGGGTGGTCCTTTCTTTCCTTTGTGGCTATGAGATTTTTCATAAGTTATACTGGCACATTCTCCCCTCTTTTTTCCCTTACCCTTCAATTTATTTATTTTTTTGTTCATATCCCATTCAATTCGAAATATTATTACCGTTGCAAACAAGGAAAATGTGTTTATCAGAAACTGCAAACTCCTTTAGGGCCTCATAGGATTAATCACGGTTATAAAGTTTTATTAAACACAATTTTTGTTTAATGACAAGCTCCACCAGTCCTTCCCATTCCAAACCAATCCTGTCCTAAGGGTGTATCTAGCATAGCAGATTGTTTTCAACAGACTCTCAAGTCAATCCCTATTACTTTGTCATGCACAGAGATATTTTTCTTCCTGGATAATTTGAACTTCCTTAAAAATCACATCTGTTTCATACTTTATTTATTTGTAATTTAAATCCTTAAATTGAATCTTTCATTACTAACATCTGGGCTTGAAATGCAGCCCACTTGAAAAAAAATACAAATTTTATTTTATTTGTAGTCAGACCCCTCCCTTTCACTCGGTTGCATTGGTACAAACATTCCCTGGCCAGAGGCAAAACAGCCGGGTATCTTAAAGCTGTGATGTCGTATCACGTGTATTATGGCTCACTTGAACGTCCCTGAAGTGACTGGCAATTTGCCCAGAATTAGACTGAATGCAAGTAATAAGCTGTAGAAATTCCACAATATTGACAATTAGATATCTCTATACAGCAGCAGCTGTGTATTGTTCTCATGGTATATTCCTCTCAAAGCACCTCCTAAAAAGGAGGAGGGGGGGGAAATCCTGGCAGAAGGTTTGTAGGCAGTAGAAAGGTAATATACATTGTAGGAAATATCTCAAATTCAGATTAATAGGGATGTTTCGATTAGTACCATTTTCTACAATGGAAATCATGGCTGAAAGAAAATGCCAGAGAGAGTCTTGTGTTTATAGCAGCACATCTGTACAGGATAATTACTATATTTTTAGCATTTTTAGAGGAAGATACCTACTCTGATTTCCATTAATTGGGAAGTCAAGAAATTTTAATCAGGAGTGCCTTCAGATGCTCATCTGGGAAAGATGACTCCTCAGGCCTTTTCAGATTTGCTTGGGGAGAGGAAAAAAATCTTTAGCACCCTTACACAGATACGTCTCAAATACGTATTCTGGAGAGAGTTTATTCAATGGGAATATGTTTAATTTTTCACCTGTTACTAGATTATCCCAGATTGTGTGGAAGGAGTCATTAAATTTTTTTAAGAACTACCATTTATGCAGTCCCTTTGCCTCAAAGTCTGTTTGCCAGTTTCTTCCGCAGAAAATGAATTAATTGAGCATATATTTTACTCACAAGACACAGCAGCCCACAATGAAAACATCCTAATATTTTTTTAAACAATGCTATTGAAGTTTGCATTATGAACTACTAATCTTTGATATTTTGCCCAGTGAATATAAATGGAGCATGTTTTTCCTCTAGTATTCAGCATGTCAAACTTTGTTTTTTTCTATCTATTTATATTATATGAGAAATGATAATTTTATTATCAAGTAGGCTGCAATTTTTTTTGCAGAGTTACCATAAAGCGGAGACAACAATGAGATGTCAAGTTTTATATTGCAGATGCTAATTTATCAAGCTAATTACTAACAAAATGCAGCTAAATTGCTGATAATCGTGAGACTGATTAATTCAGCAACACAGATATTGGTGAGTATTTAAAGGTTATGAATAGCCATATGGATTTCTTGTCTCTTTCTGTTCTTGCAATGCCATTAATACACTCTGTATTGTGCAGTCTGTGCAATTTTTTTACAATGGTGAGCCATGTGTTTTAGAAATAATTGGAGTCAGAGGGGTTGCTGCTACATATCAGTGAAAAGAATGCTACTTTTGGACGCAGCCATTATAGCAAATATTTAACAAAATATTTGGAAATGCTCTGTATGTCCTCCAGCTAATGTTTCCCTTCTTCATTAGGCAGTTTATTCTTTCCCATTCCCCCTTTCCAACTATTGTCGTACTCCAAACAGTTATGACCAGACATAGCGTTCTGGCATTGTCACTGTTTGGGCATGGTATTGCACCTCCTTGACTTTCTCTTCTTTGTCAAAGCCCACAAGTCCAACTTTTTCTTTTTCTTTATTAGTCATTTCTGATTCATTTTTCTTGGATGAAAAATGAAAAAAAAACAAAACAAAAAACCACACAATTAATCAGTGGTTCATAATTGCAATAAACAATCCATTGTTCCGATTTTTTAAAAAAAATAAGTCAAAGATACAATCCATACATTGCTGAGAGAAATAGAGATCACTCTAAGCGAAATGCATATTCTAAGCGAAAGGACTGGAGTCAATCCTCTCTTCTTCCTTAGCTATGTACAACTAGAATAAATCCAGACTACATTGTTGGAAATCAGCCTAGTGAGTGGACTACTTCAAACATGGGAATGTCCATGAAAACAGACCCTCGCGGTCCCTTTACAATTCTATGATTCTGTGTCCCTTTGGGTGGGCTGGATGCATGAGAAATGAACATTCACTTTTTTGCCGTTTTAACTTTCCAGCAGTGTAGCCCCGTGGAAGTTAGGCTGCTGAGTCAGTGCCTAATGAGGCCAGATCATGATGTGTTATTTCTGTGAACTACAGACAAGGCTGAGGCTGCATGAAATTGCATCACTTGGGTCCTTGTACTGCCAGCAACATAACAGCTAGGTCCCCATGGTGCCGAATGTACTCCAATAAAAGAGGTTAAAGAGCCAGTACATTAATTGACTCTGGTGCCAAGTCCCTTTTGTAACCTGTGTTATCAGCAGAAGTACAAGTGTGGCATGGTAAAGAATATCATTATGAAACAGATTTCCTGGGAGAGGAATTAGGCAGCTCAGGTAGCGATCCTGGTTGTAATGAACACGCTGCCCTGTTTATGAACCCAGCGATAGATGTTCTTTCTTTCTTATTTCTGTGGGCTGAGAGGGAGAGGGAGAGGGAGAGAGACTGATCCCTTTGTGGGGAACTTGAATACTTTCGTGCTGGCTCTCAAAGGGTTAATGTGCAGTTTACTATTGAATAACACAAAATGAGCTGTAAATAATGTAATGATATGTATTGTTAAGCTACATATACTGTACCAGGTGCAAGTACTCCCACTCCTCACTTAGATATAATCTGGGGCAGTCAACAAACACAGATGTATTTTAACAAAGAAAAAAGAGAGAGGGAGAGAGAGAAAGAAAGAGAGAGAGGGAGAGGGAGAGAAAGAGAGAGATTATGATAAAGAAAGAACAAGAGAGGGGAAAATATGTAATGTAATTTAATCAAGATAAGAACCCAGGTAAAACTTGGCCTTTTTTCCAGAGTACCTTTAACTACGCTTGGGAAAATATAACAACACTTTGACTTGTTTTTGGAACACGCATGAGCCAAACACGTGTGAAACACCTTGACAGGCCTTTTGTATAACTACAAGAAAACTGATAATCCTAAATCAATTACATGGGGAAAAATATGAATCTTTGAATACTGGTAATTATAATGGTTATCTTTCACCATTGTAGCACCTGCAAATGATGCGTCGTATATATAACAATGATTCAAAAAGCCCCTAATTAACTGTTTAATTTTTTTCTTGTTTGCTGGCTGTAAGCGGTGTGCATTAATTGACAATTTATACATATATTTTTTTCCACCAAATATTTTCGGTTACCTTAGAGCGCCAGAAAATCACATCTGATTGAATTTCTTTCTTCCTTGCTGCTAGGCTTGCTTTCTAAAAACCCGGTCGGGATTTATTTATTTTTAAATGGAATTCAATAGATGGCAAAGGATGGGTAGGAAATTCTGAGGCTGATCCGACCCAGTGGAGACAACTGCAGCCCTTTCTGCAGATACTGACATGATTCCTTCCTAATAGTGCCAGTCAGAATTCCTAACTATCCCTACCAAATGTGAAAGAGCAATTCTGGAAGATCTCCAGCCATGGCTTCGTACTGCTGACAGATTACTCTAGGCTATTCATGGAGCAAGATTAGTCTGACCACCATGAAGAAAATTCTTTTGTTCTGGGTTGTTAGCTAGGGTGGGCTTGAACCAAATCGAGGGAAAGCTGTGCTGGTGAGCTCAATTCACACAGAAATAGGATTGGTGAATATTTATAAAAGTGTGCTGTTATGGTTCACCGCAAAGGAGGGAAGGCAGATTTGTCAGGGTTCTAGATGGAGAGCGTGTTAATAATAATAATAATAATAAGGCTTAGGTTTGCTGTAGAGAGGCTGAGCTCGTGACAAGCACTGTTAGGATTTTAAACGTGGCTGCAAACCAGAAACTGCTCCAAAGCACAAGTGGGAGATTGCATATATATATTTCAAGCAACTCAGACCAGCGTGTGAACTATAGTGCCTTTGGTGTGCTTTCTGATACAGTTGTGCTGCGGCAGTTCCAAAGGCACTGAGACAGAACCGGCAGAATTCCTGCGTTCTGAGTGGAAGCACAACAGCGCCACACACAACAACACAAAATGCAAGATGGCCGAGGCAACCATCTGCAGGACATCAAAGTCTGCTGCCTGATGGCAAGTGGGCTGCCAAAGCTTCTAAAGGCTTTGGCGCCGGACTGTCAATCGGATGCAAACTGCCCATCTGCTGCATGGCACAAGTGACAGCTGATTCTTTTGCAGTCCGTAAGATGAACTAGACCCTAAGCCAATCCGTCCCTATTCCTAATCACACAAGGTTTGTTCTACCAGTATCATTAGCCAGACACGCAAGATACAGTATGTGGTTTTTCATTTTGCTCCGTACGTGACATGATAAAAACCGGCGCTGGGGATGGGCTGCAAAACCAAAGGGGACACACTGCTGCTACTGCTGAGAAAGCATATTGGCAATGTTCAAAGCATATTGGGGGCATAACAGTAGTCTAAAAACCCCAATATGGATTAGGACAGCTGACCAGATGTCTTGAGTGACATTTTTTAATGAGATTCGAGTGTATCCCTACAGTACATAAATGCAAAGTATACATCTGTATACTTTTTTGCCCACTGGAAATAGAATACATGGATGCTTGGGCTATAGCTGATCATTCCAACACAGAAACAGAGAATTGTAGTACAGTGTTAGCTGCGTGGCCCTCTCCCAAAATAATACTTATCTCTCCGTTCAAGGTCGGCATGTGTGTGTAAAAGCAGACAAGTCAGCTCCTGCGGCAACACCTCCCCTGCAACTGTCCCCCTCCTTCCTATTTCAGAAAGAAATTACGACAGATACTTTCAGGGGTGTCCTTGTGAAAATCCACAATAAGACCTCAAACATTGTAATTTATGGGACTCGTATCCTAAATGAAACAGAAATATAGAAATGAATCTGTTAACTAATATGGTTGGGATAAGTATACCATGAAGTATAAAAGTCTGGAAGTGTGTATGAAAGGTGATTTAAGAAACAGTCCTCTTTGTAGCACTCAAAAATTAATTCAGATTAGAAGAAAAGCCACTGAAAAAGAAATCTAACTGCTGCACTACAAATCATCCTCTCTCTCTCACACACACAATTCATTTTTCTGTTATGAAAAATCCATTATTTTACCTACCCAACAAGCAGCAGATAAGCAGTACTGAAGTCTGAAAATCTGATAAATTTCAGAGCTAACTTGGCAAATATTTTGACTACTGGCCTCACCCTTGCATCCACAGGGTTGATCAGTGACTTCCGGAATTCCCCCTGAGCTTGAGCATCCAGGTGCTGGACTTTTCCCTAGCCTAGCTTAAGGGCCATTTTGAAATTCCAGGTACTGAAAATGAGATCTGCATGCAGAAACCCTTTCCAGTCAAGCAGCTACCTTACACTAATAAGCCAGAGTAGGTCAGGTGTTACTCCTTTAACCCTATGAAAGTTTCTAGGTCTGCCTTGCTCACTGGATTGATTGATTGATTGATTGATTGGGAAAGTTGCTCTTGTTGGCTGCAAACACCTTCCCTCACACAGCAGCATATGAATAGCAAGTTCTGCAAGTTTGCCCTCATCATTGCAGTGGCATTATCATTTCAAAGATTTGAACATCTAGTACAGTGCTGGCACAATGGTTTGGTTGGATATCAGGGCTGTCAGAATACCACTGGCATTGATGGTGCATTGAGTGAGAGGATCTGGGTGTTAGTCACTGAACCAAAGGACGTAGATATTAAAGGGAAAGCAACATCAATAAATTACAGGTAGAACTTGTAATTCTTAAATTACAATTTATACTGTTTGTTAAATTTGTATACCACCCTTCAGGTCAACGTAATTGCTGGAGAAGCATATGGTCCAGGATCAAAATTCATTGATACAGTGGGAGTTTCTCTATGGCTTGAGTGAAATCTAGTTCATATTTAATATTTATTGGGTTTACTTATAAATATTAGTGGATGCACAGTTTTGACTACTTGCCATCCTTGAAAAACTACTGATATTTGGGTTTCAGAATTGTGGACTGAGCAGTAGAAGATTCTTCTTCTTCACTCAAATTCTGTTTCATTCTGCTATTTTCTACATGCTTACTCTGGTCCCTGTGTATTTCTCCTTATTCATAGTACAGTACATACCAATTAAACATCATCTGTGAGTTTACTTCCTCTTTTTCATTAATAAACGTTAGATTTCAAAGAGCCCTTTAGAATATACGATAACAGTATTGCTATGTGTTGTGCATCTTCAAAGCTAAATTTAATGAGCTCTACAGCCTACCTGTAAAAATTGCACCTGGAATGAGTTGAAAAGAGATCAACAAACCTCCTCCCCCCAAAACAAAAAATATATTTATTAGAAAAATCGCAAGGAGGGGAAACTACTCAGTATTTCTTAAATGTATCCTTTGGCCTTCCTTTTCAGGATTAATATTTTTCATTTAAAATATTTTCATTTCACTTGGATTGCAAACTTTCTACTGAAACTGCTAGGTTCAAAGAAAGTTATATTTTTAGTATTGCCTTGTTGAATTTTTCATTTATTAAAACATGCAATCATGCTGAATGTTTTATATAGGCTCTTAAAAACCCCCAAAACCTAACTGGTAGCCCAGTTTCCCAAAGGCAGAATTAAGCCTTTGGGCTTCAGCTATATTATATTTTCCCATAGGTCTTGTCTGACCTCACATTGCTAGCAGGCATAAGTGTTTGATCCATAGACACAAAGACCAATGGATTTTGCTTGAGATGCCGCCCTGCTCTTCTATTAACTCTCATAGTTTTCCAGCAGCATTGGCAGTAGCCCAGTTAACACGCTGCCATCCTGAAATGTTCAAGGATGTTGTTTGAATCATTACATTGGCAAAACCACTCCCTTAAGCAGGGCCATCCCAGTAACCTAGCACCCTTGGACAGCTAGCAACATTTTGTCCGGATCCACTGCTGACATTTGTCCCGGGACCTTCTTTAATTCCTCCCTCAGGTCTCATGCTCTTAGCACCACCAGGTAAATGTGCCCAGCTGCCATTTTGATTTTCCACAGTGCCCTGGAGCAATGTCATGCTGGGGCATTGTGGGAAATCAAAATAGTAGCAAGGTTGAGGCACCTGCTGCTGCCTCCCACTAGGCAAGCCTGTCATGACCTGCAAATGGAGGTCACCTACTAAAAGAGGATGTGGACCACCAAAGGGCATTGGCGCACAGCTCTCTCCCTCTGGGTGGCCAGTATACACTGAGTATAGAATGAAGTGATGAATCAACATGGTCATGCTTAGTGGGGCGGAGTTCAGGGCTAGCTGGGAATCTGCTTCTGGGGCAAGTAGACAAGTGTCCAGTGTGAGACCATGTGTTCAGGTGCCATAGGGCCAGGGCCAGATGATGTTGTGCTATGATTACAGAGTGCTTTAATCCACTTTAATCACAAAAACCTAAATTTATGGTATGCGCTTGACTCTCTCCTGCAAAATTCGGAGGCACCCAAAAGCAGCACCTAGAAACAAGAACATAAAGAGGAGCTCACCATCAATAGGACAGACAAGATAATCAAAACATTTTTTTTAAAGGGAAGGTTTCAGTTAGTGGAGCACAAATAATGAGGAACCTAGCCAGTTGGGGCAGGGAGTTCTACCTATGGGACACCAATGCAGATAAATCTCTCTTGTGCATTGCCACTGACCTTTGCCTGGAAAGCAATGGCACATGCAAGAGGGCTGAAGCAGCTGACTTTCAGTGATGAGCAGACTTACCCCAGAGGCAGATTCTAGGCATGGGAAAAAATGAATTGTACCTCCCCCCCCAAAAAAAAGTATGTAATATGCAGGCCTTTGTTCCAGTATCACTTCAACTCAAAAACCTGAGATGACATTCGTGCTAGTGGGCATTTTGATATTCAGGAAAAGTTACATGTGTCTTTCTTGGGATACAAACTCTCTATAACACAGAGTTTGGTATCTTTCACATTGTTATCGCTATGCCTATTCACATTTTTTTTTACTCAATGTGAGTTGTTATGCACTGTAATTCCAGAAAATAGTGCTAATGACATACTTCTCCTGGAAACGGTATACACACAAACCATTAAATACCTCAACCTATAGTGCTGTACGTGGGTGTAAAATTCTCTCTTGCCATTAACAGTGTACAGCTAATATAAGTGGAAGTGCAGGATGTCATTATAGCAGCCTTGAAGTGAAATCTATCATTAAACTGAGGGACTAGGCCTTCAAAATATAGATTAAAAACAAACAAACAAACCATTTTGAACGATAAGTAGTCCAGACCATTTTCACCAGCACCAACTCTGTCATTACCAAGTGGAAAATAATTATTAATTGTTCATACAGCACTTTTACATGCAAAGTGCTTATCGCCTCTTAGCTCAAACTCCACATGCAACCCACTCTTAGCATGCTAGCTCAAATGAAAGCCGTCTGTTGACCCAATGGAGACATTACGATTGTCCAAGAAAGGCTTTGTGGGAGGCGTGAGCTTTTGAGTTGGGATTTAAAGGTGAAGAGAGGATTGACTTGGTGTTTAGTGGCGGGCGTGGTTAGATTCCTCTTAGCATAGGAAGCAGTGAGGGAGGACGTATGAAAATATAATTGAGAGATGGAAACGACTGTGGTTCGTTGCGTATAAATGCCTAATTTAGGATTAGAGAGGAAATTTGGCATGTGGAGAGAAAAAAAGACTTCCATAGGCTATAATCCTTTATGCACTTTGCTAGGAGTAAAGTGCCGTTGAACTCAATGCACTGTTAGCCAGTAATAGCCATGAAAGGTGATGATCCCTCAAACCTCAATACAGTACATAAAATAGTCATTAGGCTGCAGCATGACAGGATGGCCATTGTGAAGCTGGAGAGGAACGGAACAGGGTGTGTGCTGCTGGTACGTCTGCAATTCTGAAGCCAGGGCGAAAGTCTCTACGGTTTGAAGCTTAGCAGGAAAATGGAAAGAAGCGAGTTGACTGCTAAGCCCCATGACTCTCCTATGTTGGAGATTTGTTTTACCATAAATAGCATTTTTTAAGATACAGTTTTGGCCACATCTTATTTTGGTGAGCCAGCATGGTGTTTTGACTAGCATGAAAAACCAGAACCTGGGACTCCCAGGTTTAAATCCTCAGCTGTGAAATTCAAATTGGGTGACATTCAGCCAGATGTCATATGATCTCCTATCATACAGGGCTGGTTGAGGTGAGAGGAAGAGAACTATGCATACTGCCCTGAGCTCCTTGGAGTGGGGTGGGGGAAAGTAAGATAGAAACGTCTCTTTCTGAGAGCTGGTATGGTGCAGTGGGCAGGATTTTTGACAGGACTATGGAGACCAGAGTTCAAATCCCCACTTGGGCATGAAGCCCACTGGGTGACCTTGTGGTTGATCACTATCTCTCAGCTTCTCAGAATCTCATAGTATACTCCATGCTGAGCTTCCTGGAGGAAGGTGTGGCAGAAATGTAGAAAGTAAATAAATAATACAAATCATATTAATGGGCTATGAGCTAATGATAACTTGGACAGAGGGAGCTCCATGAGTGCCTGAGGCTCCTTACCAGAGATGGCAATTGAGAAACCATGTACAGTTCACAGAGCTGCTTTGATAGATTATGGTCAAAATGCCTAACAGTTTGCTATTACCTATCTGAGCTTTCCACAACTCGTGGAATGACTGCTGAAGGTCTGCTGTGCTTTAGTAATTTCGACATTGAGACCCAAGGCATTTCTTTTTCTTTTTCTTAACGAACTACAGTTGCCAAGATTCTTTGGGGGAATGCATGACTGTTAAAGCGGTAAAAGTTATTTAAATACATAGTGTGGATGTGACCTCAGTCCTTTTAAGTAGCACTGCAAACGGCTATATGTTTACTTGGCTCTCAATTCCCCTCCTCTTCTCTTTATTTCTCCCATTCCTTCCTTGTGATATTAGACCATAGGCCTCTAGGGAGTGCCTACCTTATTTTTAACTTTTATACTGCCCCTAGATTTTTTTAATAACAACAACAAGCTGGATCCAGACTAAGATGGTTGTACAGAGTTCCAAGTAAACTCAATGGGACAAGTTAGCCATCAATAGGCTCAATCTCTGTGATTTCAGTGGGAACAGAATGTATCTAAGTTAGCTTGTTGTCCAATGCTGTCCAATGGAAGGTGGAGAGCATTTCCAGCAATTCCCCTTTCTCCTGTAGCCCCCTTTGTCTCCCCTAAATCTGCTCTGAAATTCTGCAGGACCCTTCAGCTCAGATTTAGAGGAGGAAAGAATTGCTGAAAATTACTTTCCTTCTCCATTCCACTGACAGGTTCCTTTCATCAGCAGACAAACAGTTTTAGATACTGTTCCTTGTCTAGACCCTCCTCTCACCCTTCCTCCTCTTTCCAATATAATGCAATTTAAACAAACTATAGTTACAGGATTAGGGATCAGATGGTGGAAGACTGTGGTCAAGTCATCTCTGTCCAAAAATGGGCATAGCTGGCAAACCATTGGAGAGCTAGAAACAGGTATGCTTAGCCACTGAGGCCGCCTTATTCTTAGGTGACAATGTTGGATCCAGGAGTACTCCAAACTACAAGCCTGCTCCTTCTGGGCTCACACTCTTATCCAATTATGCCAACAAAAAAGGCAGTAAGCAAACAATACTACCTTCGGAATCATGGATAGCCCAAGATGACTGCCCCACTTCCAGTTCTACGCCCCTCTCAGCCAAATCAAAGAACTGGGTGGTCAGATCCAGGGCACATGGTGTGAAACAAACAGCAACCAGAGGCTTGTTAGTCACCTGACAGCCTTCCCAGAGACACTGTGGAGGTTGGTCCATTAGGACAAGTGGAGCACTACTTAGTCTTCCCTGGACCAGCACCCACATGGCTTTTTACAACCAGTCAGGGGTGACTCTACCTGTCATTGGCCCAGGCTTCACCTACTGGTGGTCTCCCTACCTTGTGCCCTACCAGTCCCAATTGGCAGCAGCCAGCAATGAATGACACTCCTTCCTTTGCTGTCTGGCCCTAGCCCTTTCCCTGTCAATAGGGTTGCAGGATGCTACCATCTGTGTTTGGATTACCAAGGTATTTGAGCCCCTGTCTGAGGAAAGCTCGAGCTTATGGCTGCCTTTCTAACCACTGGATTGTGAAGCCCTCTGGTGTGCTCTTTTGGGCAATGCGCTCCGACACTGTATGTGGGAGAACATGCACAATGATTTCAATGACACCATCATGGTGTTCCTGCCATCACCATGTATTGATCATCATGCCTTCCCCTAACTTGGTGTACTCCAGAGGTTTAGGACTACAACTCCCATCAGCTGTGTTGGCTGCGACTGATGGAAGTTGTAGTTCCAAACATTTGGAAAGCAGCACATTGAGGAATGCTGCTGTAGAGTCAATATCCAATGCAATGGTAGTGTCATAGTTAGCAATGATGTTGTGGGAGTAGGAGCATTGGTGTTGCCATGTCATCTCTTGGGGTTGTTTTGCTGCGGGGAGTGCATAGGATTACAACTACTTTATGCTGGCATAGCAGCTGCGATGGGGAAGCCACTGGTTAAGTGGAACCATAAAACCAGCTAGCATGTTACTGCTGT
Organism: Podarcis cretensis; assembly: GCF_951804945.1. Taxonomy (NCBI): domain Eukaryota; kingdom Metazoa; phylum Chordata; class Lepidosauria; order Squamata; family Lacertidae; genus Podarcis; species Podarcis cretensis. The sequence goes on from NC_137181.1 coordinate 39,795,976, forward strand.
TTAGGAAAAATGTAAGATGATGTGTGGACCACTGTTTATTTACAACAATACCTGATATATTCATTATTTTACTTGCTCTAAAGGTTAGGATCATGCAAGGTAGCTGGCATCTCAGCAGAAATAATAAATAGCACTGTAGTTCTGCCTGCGCATACCCCCTTTTTTGATAATGGCAGGTAATAGACTATCATTTCAGCTCCCTTAGCTACCATAGCCTTTTCTAGCCTCCATTCTTTATTGTCATTATCATACTTATTTCAGCATTCTTCTATCAGCAGCATTTAGTGACACTGCAAAAACATGGTTCAGAAAAGGATGAACTTTTAATTGTGACAAGAAATAAGTTAAGCTTAATTATTCTGTGTAAGTAGAAAAGCTGTGGTTTGTTCTTCTTCCTAAGTCCTTCCTTCCTAATCGCAATTCAACACCCTTTTTAAGCACCGCTATGTATGAACTTCATGCTGCTAGACAAATAAATTCTTTGGGAAAAATGCACATTTTTATTTGGAAATAATGCCATCTCTTTGTTAGATTTGCAGCAATCCCATTTTGCCTCTACTGTTTTTAAGTCGAAAATGAAAAATTATATAGAAGATGTTTGTGCATCATATTGTGCTGAATGGTATGTAGGTCAGCATGCTGCACCATAGCAGATAAGGCACAGTGAACAAGTGTTCTATGTACTTACAAGCAAATATCAGTCATAATAGAAGTAGACAGATCTACAAGAGCGTTTTGGCTTCGGAAATGTTTCTTGTCATTAGCATTTAAAAAAAGCTATGAGATTCAGGCCTATCAGCACCGATTCACTGCAAAGCCTGGCTTGCACAGGTTGTTATCTGTTCAGTACAGAGGTGCAGCTGGTTAGCAAATGGATTTGCGGATTTTTTTCCAGTTTTTTTTTTTTTTTAGCAGGGATGAGTAAAAAGGCAAAGAATCAGGTACTTACAACCCATTCAGAATGTAACAATTTTTGTTTGTGTTATAAAACCAAACCTTCTGTTTGCTGGGTGGTTTTTTTTCTGTCCAAAACTGCATTATTTTTAGAAACAGAGCAAGAATATTTTATTTTTTTATACACCCTCCCCCACACCATATCTTTATTCATATTCCAGGATCCCTGAGGGCTTCCATCTCCAAGAAGCAATACCAGTACAGGAGTTATGCATTCTCCCATCACAATTCATGTTATGCTGCTTCTTTATTGCATTATATAAGTCAAAAGGCAACACTTGACTTTTTAAAAAAATATTCCTATCTATAGAGTTATAGAGCTGGAATGTACCTGGAGGCTGTCTAGTCCAACCTCCTCCTTTATGCAGGATCTGCAATGCAGAATGCAGTAATGGTATCCCTCTGCTTAAATGCCTCCAGTGAAAGAAAACCCATAATCCCTTGAGGCAGTCTTTTCCATTTTCCAGTACATCACAGGAAGTGAGGACTGTCAAACAGGAAGTTCCTCCTAACGTAACCTGCTTTCTCGCCATTTTGAACCATTGGTGCCAGCCCTGCCCTCTGGAGCGACAGCGAGCAAACCTGCTCCATCTTCTCTGTGTCTGCCCTTCACACGTGTTGAAGACAGCTACTATTGTTACTTCCTGTCTGGGGCACAAGCGCCGCAGCAGCTGTCCCTGGTGCTGATTGCTTGGAGCTGTGCCTGCAGCAGCCTCTCCATGCAATTTGAGCATTTCCTGGCTGGAGCATAGCAGGGATTGCAGTGGTGGTGACTGTCCTATGCAATGGCTCCATTCAGCCAGGAAGTATGTGTGGGGTTGTAGAGAGTGGAGCAGGAGGACTTCTTTTTGCTTGGCCATGCTGCTTCTTCACCCAAAACGTTTTTCCCCAAGTTCATACTTCCTTTCAGTTCTTGGTGCCTCGTAGGAATATTTTGTGAATCAAGACTATAGAAGACAGCACATTAAGCAGCAGGACAGAAGCTTCAGGATTTTGTGAAAACCAGAATCCCCCAGTATGGCAATGCACCTGGACACCAATGCACTGACATCTAGGATGCTAGACATCTAGGAGGGTAAGGTAAAGGTAAAGGTACCCCTGCCCATACAGGCCAGTCGTGTCCAACTCTAGGGTTGCGTGCTCATCTCGCTCTAGAGGCCGTGAGCCGGCGCTGTCCGAAGACACTTCCAGGTCATGTGGCCAGCGTGACGAAGCTGCAGCTGGCGAGCCAGCACCAGCGCAGCACACGGAAATGCCATTTACCTTCCCGCTATAAAGCAGTCCCTATTTATCTACTTGCACTTAAGAGTGCTTTCGAACTGCTAGGTGGACAGGAGCTGGGACCAAACGACGGGAGCTCACCCCACCGTGGGGATTCGAACCGCCGACCATACGATCGGCAAGTCCTAGGCACTGAGGTTTTACCCACAGCACCACCCGCATCCCCATCTAGGAGGGTACTTAACACAATTTATTTCTGCTCCATGCCTGCTGTGCCTGGCAACACACATGTTTAGTTAATGTGTAATGCCACACCCTGGGTTGGTGCTAACATTCATGATGCTCAGGTTTGTACACTCCCCTCCTGGGCAATGTTCAGCTATGGTTTGCTACAAAGAGGGAATGTGCAACCACACAATGGGTAGAGGAAGGGAATGTGAGCTAAAGCTTGCTTACTTATAACTGGATGCGGTTCAAGGAGTAGCTGGAGAATTTTTCTACATGAACGTGAAACTGCTGTCCAAAATTAAGGGAAATTCTAGGTCATTTTCAGGGATGGAGGCTTAATGGAAGTACTGGCAGGATGACTCCCCCCCCCCAGCACCACGACTTTTAAGTGGTGGCAGCAGGAGCAGTGCTCCTTTGTGCAATCCTCACCTGTTCTCCTGCATTGCCTGTTTGCATGACACTATGTCACCATGAACCATCATTCTAGGGACATTTGTTGGAGGTTAAAAAAGAATAACAGATTCCATTGACCTCCAGAGTAGGAGTGGCTAACCTTTGGCCTTTCAAAGGTAATGCTGTTGGATTTCAGCTCCCATCAGCACTAGTCAGTGTGGTCAATGGGCAAGAATGGTGAAATGGTATCCATAGGGCCACAGATTAGCCACGTACGTTCAAAAGATGTGTTTCTCATATAAAGAGGTCTCTTTGTGACCTCTGGGGGGGAATCACAAAGAGACATCTGTATGATTATAGTCTTCATTCAGAATCATTTTCTCCATGTGGGACTGAGCTTGCCTCAGATAATAGTGGCTTGCCTTTAAACATCAAGGGAGTTCATAGTTAAGACCATTTCCTGATTGTTCAAATTCTTAGCCACTCTGCAACACCAGTTCATTATGCTGATACACTGAAGTCCAGGCCTCAGTTTGCAATATCCTTACAACAATATGTGTTTCCTGTCCAATATTCAAATCGCATAGAAAAGTTAAAGCTTCTCCAGGCTTCTGCCTCTCGAATAAACAAACAACAAAATGTAGCAAAGACAAACAATGCAGGCAAAATAGCATGAAAAATTGCTCAAGGGGCATTTATGAAGTGATCAAAATGTCTCGAATTTTAGGAATGTCTTGCAAGTAAAGTATTCAGATATTTACATTAAACAAATTCCAGTTTCATGAGGTATCCAAATGGGGAGCTGATAGAAACCCATCCAGTAAAACAGAACTCCTTGAATACATTGCCAAATTCTGACAAGCAGAGATCAAAGCTTTAAATAAAAGGAATAAATACTTGTGAGCAAGTGTGAATAAGAGAATTGGACTGAATATTTGGGGGCTAGGCAAACACTCAAACTCTGAACTGAAGAACACACAAAACATTATTTGATTTTATTACGAAAAGGAAAGAAAGTAGAGAAGGGGAGGGAAGAAAACCTAACCCTCTCTGGAAAACTTTACTTGAAAGTGGGGCAGCAGAGGCAGTTGTTCAAGTTCTTAAATCCTTCACTGTGAAGGAATCCGGTTGCTTTCACCAGCTGAGCTGCCTGTCTTTATTTGGTCTTTGAAAACCTAAACTGAGTAGTAGGGTCCTTGTAGATGATGTCAAGTTCAGACCCCAGCATCGTTGGATAAAATATTTGTAGCTGATGGCAGTAACATGGATGCACAGCAAAGCAGAATGGACCTGTCCTATTTGCTCTGCAGAGTGAGCAATTTGGGATGCTTGGAGACTCCACATCTCTAGCTAGAACTTAGATGAGGGTACCAAAGTTGCTTGTTTAGCACTTTGAAACCGTGTGTGAACATATGCAATTGACGTACCATGTGGGAAAACACATGGAACTTCCATTAGCTATCTCATCATCACTGCCAGTGCAGTCCTACAGATGTCTACTCAGAAGTAAGTCCTATTGAATTCAGTTAGCCATATTCACAGAAAACTGGGCATCAGATTGTAGTCTGCATCTGTAGTCTGCATCATAAAATCTAAGAGTACAGCAACACTAACTGAGTCTGAAAATGTTGAACGTATATAAAAGGGAGTAGGGAGGAAACAATTCTGAACGTTTGAGCTTTCCTTGCTTTATGTAGGAATTCTGTGACTTTTGAAAATGTAAAAATGGTTCCAAAGCACATTGGCACATGCATGAAACTGCAATGTTGACTTGGCACTGCCTGTTCCCATTGCTGGCAATGTGGTACATGGACATCTTTAGGCTCTTTCTCTGCTGTTTTCTGCATAACAGCCAATCATTGTGGCTGCTCATGAGGCAAGATTGGCAGCTGAAGAACCCAGATGCCAAGCTCTGGATTGTATATCTGTTAGGTTTGTGGCTGATCCCTTCCTTGGCATCTACCCCGGCACTGCAGCAGGCTGTGTAGCTGTCTTTGGAGCAGGGTTTAGGATTGGTCTTCTGTTGGACATCATACTCTTCTAGTCCCAGTCAGCCTGTCAAATTACCCTTCATTTTAAGGAATGGACCTTTCTCAGATATGTGTCACCTTACCAACAATGAAGAAAGTTTACGGCCAAAGAGAATTTCCGCCTTTTTAATCAGCAAATGCAGATCGTATGAGCCCCATAGTTTCACATACTATGAAGTTTGTAAGCCAGAATTGAAAACATTTTTAAAAAACATTAATTGCACAACATGAACTTATATTTTTAAGGCAGGCTATTTCCTCCACACTCTTCCTTTCAGAAAGCTTGCTATGTAACTTTGTGACCTAGGCTGTAAACACACCATGCATTTAAAACACATTCCCCAACCAAGAATCCTGGGAACTGTAGTTTCTTACGGATGCTGGGAACATCTCTGTGAGGGATAAACTACAGTTCCCCAGATTCTTGGAGCAGGGTGTGTGCGCTTTAAATATATAATGTGTATGCAGCTTTAGCCCATTAGCTCAACTCGGCCAGTTCAATATTCAGAGGGGGAAGGGTTTTGAAACAAACAAACCTTTTAGTGTAAAATCAGGTATGCAACATTTTGATGACCAAGGAATTATGACTATTCTTCTTCTGGGTAACCCTTTCACCAAACTGTCTGATCTTTGTTTCTTCCTTTGTCTCCAGGTAAGGCTTCTTCCTTTACTTCCTAGTTTCCGGAGCAAGGCTCTTTACAAAAGTATCTATCTTGCTGTAGTCAAGTGGCTGTCTCTAGAGAGATAAAGAAACTTGATGCTCCAATTAGAATTAGTCTTCAGATATTAATAAAACAGATAACTTAACAAATAGCACTAAAGCAATATAGGCATTACTCCATACTAACCTTGCTACCACCCACTAAACACCACTACTCTGAACTACTCCCTGTAAAAATTTGAGCATATAATATTCACACCTTTCCTGCCCTCCATGACCTTTTACAGTTCTGGACCAGAACACAGGTATTTCTGTACCAAAGTCAAGAACAGCACAAAAGCAAATTTGTCAGCTCTTTCTTACTACATTTCACAACAGGCAAAATGGACATCTGTGCTTTTTTGAGCGGGTGTGGGGGAAACAATGTCCATTTCCATTTACTTTTTTTAAAAAAATGCTTTAATACTGCGATCTTGTGCAAGCTCTATTGATTTGCTATTTGATATGGTGAAGTTGGTGGCAAGATTTACAAAATTAATTAGGCTCTTAAGGCTCCTGTAAACCTCAAGAAAACAACTACACACACTCTACAACCAAAAACCCATAGCAGCAATGAGACATCAAAAGTCTCATAGTCTGACATAGGTATTGTGATTAGTCTCAAAGAGCTAGTATGGTGTAGTGGTTAGAATGTCATAGTAGAACCTGGAAGACTAGAGATCAAATCACTACACAGCTATGAAGTTCACTGTGTGACCTTGGGCCAATCGCTATCTTTCAGTATAACCTACCTCACAGGGTTGTTTGGGGGATGAAATGAAGAGGGGAGGGGAGAGAACCATGTACGTCACCTTGAGCTCACTGGAGAAAGGCTGGCTATAAATGTGATAATTAATAAAGAAAAATAATCCCCCATATGTGGCAATCTTGAGGGAATAGCTTGCGTGTCGAGACCCTGAAACCACCCCCTCGTTGATGAATAAGACACAAGGACATGGATATTAGGTTATTGTTATTGGGCAAATTTAGGCCACAACTTTATTGGTTACAGAATGTGAGCGGTATTGGCTTAGGCACTGGAATTGACCCAACTATATCTGACTCTTGCCCGTCACGCAGGGGAAGCCCCATCTATGCAAACCAACTTGAGCTCCCCCTGGGTTCCTGATGGGGTCGTGGCATGGCCCTCGCTGAAATTCCTGTGATCTTTCAGCATGAGAACAAGGATGGTGGGAACAGCATGGTGGAACAAGGTGTCTTATTATTGGTACAGGACGCCAACAAAAACAAAATGGCTGGGTTGTGTACAGGTGAGGAGCAAATGGAAGTAGAGGTGTGGCAACAGAGACCACCCACCAGAACATCACTACACACGTGACAAACTAGTTCATTAACTAATGAACTTCTATAGAGCAGTACTATTACTTTCCTTGATCAGGGCACTGTACTTCAGTTGATGCAGCCTAGAATAGCATTAGATTTTTTTTTTTTGCTGCTACGTCACACTGTTGACTCAGGTTAAGTTTGTGGTCTACTAAGACCACTAGATCCATTTCATGAACTACTGGCAATCCAGGCATCCCCCATCTTATACAAAAACACATTACATTAAGGAAAATTGCTTTGCAAAATTCTGTATATTAGACAAAACGGTATACAAAAATGTCCATATTTGGAGAAATTTGCACTGGAATTCTGATGAATTATCATGAGTACTTAAAAAAATACAAACAAATGTGGAATTGAGCTTAAGATTCGGAAAATGAGGAAACCGAGAGAAATCAAAATTGACACCTTTGCTTATCCCTATGAGGGAATAAACCCCACAGAAGTCAATGGGATTTATTTCTCAGCTTACGTGTACATAGGATTGCATTGTAAGTTTCTTTAGGATTCAGCAATCGCAGTACCAGGCTCTTCTCATGATTTCCCTTCAGAAACATAATTAGAAAATCAAGTTGGCATAAAAGTTTGTTTGAAAGTTGTTTAGCAAGAAGCATGAATATCCAAATCCTCAGTATTGGAGTGAATTCTTTTTTTCACCAAATTAAGCAGAAAAAAGAAAGACAGAGAGAAAGGGGGTTGTTTTAAAATGATATCAGTGAAGAGAAAAAGGCACACAAGCAGTTGATCAATTTTTGATGCTTTTAGTACTTGATAATTCCTCCTATATAGCTTCTATTTAACATGAAATTTGGCAAGTGATTAGACCATTAAATGTCTAAATGCTTCTTAATGTTGAAAAAATTATTTTAGAGCAGCCAAGATAATAAAACTCTGAAAGTTGTTGCTGCACATGTGCAGTAAACATTTTGGAAAGAAGTTTTATAAGATGTTTTAATTAGGTGGCTAAAACTATATATGATAGACTGGAACAGCTTGGTCTGTGGGGTAAATAATGTGCATTTTAAAAACATTTCTAAATCCATATCCCCCACTTGCCAGAGCTGTTCCAGTCCATTGAGTAAATAATGCACATGTTAAAAAATTTATAAACTCATATGATATGTAAAAAAGCTGCCTCAGTTCTGTATGTTTTGGACCTAACTGGTATGAATGTCTCTGAAGCAACTAGAGTCCCAACTGATAAGGCTATATTCTCTTTAACCTCTGAAGAATTTCTTGAAATAAATAGATAAAGCAAGCTAATTCTATGAACATAAGCAGTGCAGCATAACATGGAGTTCTGGGAGCTCAAGTTGTGTTTTTATTCTAATCATATTTTATTCTAATCATATCAGGTTGTTGGCCTTTTCTTTTTTCTCATTATAAAATCGCTCTCTCTTTCTCCCAACCCCCCCTCTCTGTCCTATCTTTATTTCTTGTGAGTTATAGTCACTGAATATAAAATTATAAATTTGACATTTCCAACACAAACTTCACAAGAATCAGAGAATTAGAAATAAAGACAAGCCTCACACTCACTCACATTTATTTCCAACTTTTTTGCAGGTTTGACTTTGCAAGATTGTGTTGGGAATATGAAAATGTCAGATTTATAATTTTATATGCAGGAAATGTACTTTGGAATAAGTGTTAGGTATGAAGAATTGGGGGGGGGGTTGCTAGATATTTTTTTTTTGCAAGTTTTGCGTTGGAAATGTCAAATTTATAATTTTATATTGAGGAAATGCACTTTGGAATCAGTGTAAGGTGTTAAGGAGTGGTTTTCCAAGTTCCCTAGTGTAACTCATGCATGCGTGACCCTATGTGAATTTACAATCCCTTTTCACGTTTAAACTCAGCAGTGTGGCCTCCTGGGTTATTCTGTGTCTGCAAAAGTTACAAACATAGAGGCATTCCACCATAACGGTATGTACGGTATTACGGGCTGATTTCTTCCAAACCAATATTCCAGAATGTCCTAAATCTGTATGGTTTCTTAAAACACCAAGTAACTTATTTCTAAGACTTTCAGGTCATCAGAGCACAACTATGATTTCCTTGTCCTGCAAAGTTCAAATTCCCTCCCTAACTGGTTTCTTCCTTCTCATGTATTTGAATAGTGTGTGCCTTAACATTTTTAGCAGTTTGCTTCTCAGACTCTCCCCACCACTCCAGGCACAATTGGACACAGAGGAACTTTGCACGTGGCCCAGGAGGCAGTGCAGAGACAGCCTAGCGTTCCCTGCTGGGCTCTCGGAAGATCTTGCGGGGTGGGAATCATCCTGCAAGATGGAGGAAGGATGGAGGCCCAGAAAAGGCCTTGCCCAAGAGTATTTGGGCCATGTTTTCCCATGTTGGTACCCACCCATCCTTGGGTTAGAAGAATATCACTTGGCTACCGAGTTGTTGGTTGAAGGGCTGGAAAGGAATTCTGCCCTCACAACTGCAGTTGGCCCTTGGGTGGGGTTCCCTACCCCCTTTCTCAAGATAGCTTACAGAACAGAAACAATAACAATTTTAAAAGTTGATCAATAAAATATGAGCAGAAAATAAAAAGTAACAGCTAAAACAGATACAAAAGCTACCTCAAGATTTAAAGGTCTGAGCAAATAAAAAAAGGTGTTCACCATGTGATGAAGGATATGAAGGTAGGCACCAAGCAAAACTTGTGAGATTCCATATCGGGTTGCCATGTTTCAATAAGTAAAATTCCTGACACCTGCAAGACCCCAAAATTGTTGAGCTCTTTTGGGGAGGCAGGTGAAAAAGGGCCTCTGGCAATGATCTCAGGGACCCCAGGAGGCACAGGACTATGCTCTTAGTCTAGCAAAATGAGCACTGATATTATACTATCATGAACTAACCATAAGGATTGTGAGGACTAAATGAAATCCTGATAATCCTTTTTATGCAATTTTCACCTTTGTGCTGATCCCTCTCGTTGGTTTAACTAATTCCTTTCGGTGTACTTCTTTTACATATTTTCTTAGCTCCTAAGTACTACGTTTCTGTACGTTTTGTATCTGCTAGCCCCAGCATTTACTGCCTATGAAAACCTCATAAATCTACTTCATTTTTCTAATAAGACATGAAAGTCCTTAATTGGCCTTAATGAAATGCACTTAAAGGGCAATAAACGTGTTTAAGCCCCTCTTTCAGGGTGAGCTACAGTACTCTCACTCTGCTCTGTTTTAGCCTTTGTGGTAATTAATCACTTATTCATATGTGGCACATCAGTAACAAGATCAAGCAACTACTGCACAATTGCATGATAATAAGCCGCTCATATATGTGTCAAGATTTAGCAATCCTTTTAAAAGCCTAATTTAAACTCATTTTACAACTAAGCAGACTGCTTCTCTGAAGCATTTTTATCCTGTATCTTTTTACATATTTCTGTTGAAATGTCTTCCTTTTTCCATTTTGTTTATAGAGCTCACTTTGCCCTAAATCCATTTATGGCACCAGAGTGAATTTCAGCAATGCAAACATTTAACATAGTTTTTCAGTCAACTGGAAAAGCTGTAGGCATGAGCCACAGCCTTGTGTACAAAAGGAGTATGGCAGAATTATTACAGTCGGCAATCAGTTGCAGAAATGTCAATTCTAAAGAGGTCCTGTACCAAAGTCCATGCTGTTGGATCATTAATGGACATAGGTGACATGTTCCTGTGACAACCGTCTCTAGTTTTCTCAGGAGCTTGGCATTTGTTCGCTAAAATGTTTATTTTTGTCCAGCCCTAATCAAGATTACTTGAAGAGCCGTAGAAGCACTGCTACACCGTGACAACGCAGGGCCAAATAATAATAGATCTGGATGCAATATAAGCTTGTATCATGACACTGGGTTGGACAAATCTGTTAATTTCAATTTCTCCATTAAAAATAAATAAATCCAGCCATCTTTTTTTTTTTTAGTGTCCTAATTCAAATACTGGATTCAAAGAGTCCATCCAGGTGTTATGACACAAGCAAAATATTGTGCCTTGTATTGTGTGGAATTTTATGCTTAGGAAGTGATATATATATATGAAGTGATATACGACCACCTTAGCTCCATTTTACATCTAAATACCTAAATTTGTAAAATCATAGAGCCTTAGCATTAGAAGCTTCCTTTCTCTCTAAATGTGATTTGAGGAAGATTTTTATCACAATCACTACTGCGCAGGGCTTTTCTAAAGCTAGAACTTGCTGGAACTCACTTCCACAATTGCCATTATAAGAGAATGAGGGAGGCATTAATGATGAGTTCCGGCACCTCTTTTTCTAGAAAAATAGCACTGCTGCTGGGGAGGGATTGCTTATACCTTTCCTTCCCATGTTTTGCAGACCCAATGGAAATTCCCACTCCCAAGAATTGGTACTCAAATCTCCTGACATGGTTGCAAGCTATACAATTATTATAACGTGTAGTTCGGCCTTTAGGTTGTGCCTCAGGATTTTAAAAAGGATTTGCCCAAGTTTCCCCTTATTTGGAGACCTTTTGTGACAATGCAAATACTGTGCGAGTTAAGTGTCCACCAGTTACAGCTTGTTTATGAAAATAGCATGCAGATTGTTAATTACACGCAGCTAAAATATGCAGATAAGCGCTGAGGGCTGCACTGGAAATGTCTTGTGATCCAGAGCGCTGCCACTAAACAGGTTGCCCATCCCCTTGTCTAGTGGGACAATCTGGAGCCATAGAGAATATGGCTGCAGAGGACATGGGTTATGCCAACTGAGCTGGTTTGAGCACCTGCTCTGGAACATAATCACCCAATATCATCACATGCTATAATCATCATTTAAATACTGCTGTTTAGTCATGTGAAAGATTAATTCCTTAATTTGGAATAACTAAGAAAAAACATTCTTTTTAAAAAACAAAACCCAACTTGACCAAAATTAAAAGAAACCCAGCCTCTTGAATATTTATGCTCAGTTTAGAGCAATAAGGGGAAAAAACCAAAAAACCCTTTCTGGTCAGTAAACATTGTGGAATTACATAGACCTTCACTGAGTCTCTTCATGGCTGCTTCAAGATTCTTCTGAGATCTAAAACCTAAACAAAAACACGGTAACAAAGTTAACAGTAAGGGGAAACAAACTTGGGGTATTGGGGGGCACCAATGAGACAAACCCAGCAAAACCCTGACTGGCTTTATTCATTCACTGTTTATCAGCTATCCTGATTTGTTGTTCATTTACGCTGGGCAGCTGGACAATAGGATTTTCCATGGGCCACAAACAATGAAATAAAACAGCAAGATGTACTGTATTTTACTGATACACAATATAAAGGGCAGCAGGGGACTAGTCAAAGCCCAATATTCTGAGACTGTAATTTTTTATCACTAGTTTAATTTCCTAAAACCAAAATATTTTTTTCTGTTCCTTTTCCTGGTGTGTGTGTGTTATATATAAACCACCTCACATTTTCTGTCACAGAGGTGAGGCCTAAACCAACTCTTTATTAGAATTAAATTAATATTGTGCACATAGCTTTATAGTTTTAACATTATATTATTGTATATGTTCTACCTGTGCTGCATAAATTGAGCTGTTCTTTGCTATCTTTTTTTGTTTTTACTACTAATAAAAAGTAATAGGGATAATAATTCAGGGACTGTTTGCCTTCCCAAGGCACTTTAGGTCTCAGACCTGTGTTTAGCTCCTCAAGGAGGGAGGCCTCAAGCAGGAACTTTGCTGCAAAATATAAGGGACACCTTTATGGAGAGAGATATATCAAGTGAGTAGGATAGCTCACCATATGCATACAATTGAGATTATTAATGGAAAGGCTTACTGGGTGGTTGTTGTTGTTTTAAAAAAATGAGCAAATAGAAATGCAGAAATCTACAAGGGTTGCCCTTCACTTTCATTCATATGCATTACAGTAATTACAGTATATTAATATATTAATAAGCATCTTCTCCTAATTACCCACTGATTTCCCACAACGTTAAAAAATGAGAGGGAAAATGGCTTTATTGATGATGGACAGGAATGATAATTTTTAACCGTGATGCCTGAGAAAAAATATCATCTAGTGTCTGTTTTTAAAAAGTGATCCTTTCTGAAAACAGATGCTGTATATTAAGATCCTTACTTAAGGAAGAAAGGGTAGAGTTTCCACCAACAGTATTCCACATATTGAATAGACATTTTAATGCATTTTAAAAGGTAAAGTTAGAACCGACCTCCACATCACTCATTGCAAATATAACACTGGGCAATACAGCTTTATTGCCTGATTAATACATTTCTGTGATGTGAATTTACATTTAATCCTTGTACTTGGCTTGCATCATTATGAGTGATTTGGTAGATGTCAATATTGACTCAATGCCTTCCACTCCACTGACTGTCTTACTTCAATAGACATTCTTTATTTGATCACTATTCCAGTGCTGCACCACATTTGGAATGTGCCAAGGTTTCAAAGCCACATTTGTTAAAGTAATTTATTTCACCCTCACAACTTGTAAATTTAATTGTGTTTTGAATAACTGAGAGCCAATGTGATGTAGGGGTTAGAGGTCTGTAGAGATGCAGGTTCAGATGTCCACTCAACCATAAAGATCACCTCATGAGTGACCTTGGGTCTATTGCCATCTTTCAGGCTGTTTGATAAAAGGGTGGCAAGAGTTCCATGGAGGAATATAGGATAAAAATGTCAGAATTAAATAAATGTCATAAACAAATTTGATAAATTAGACACCACAGTCTTATAGACCACTATGCTTAGGTAGCAATCCTATACACCCGAAGAATCAGTAGCAGCCAGCAGGGTCACAGTGTTGGACTGGCTTCCTAATGTCACATGCCACTGCTGGTTACTGAGAGGAAAGGCAAGGCAGCAGGAAGTTCAGCATGGACACGTGACACACAGCATTGGGAAGTCAGGTTAGCAACACAATCCTGCCTGCACCACCCTTTTGGCTGCTACTGTCTTGCTTCAGGGGATAAGGATCCACTTACAGGATAGTCAGGGTCCACTTATGGGCTAGTCCAGGGAGTAGGGTAAGGTCAAGTTTGAAGGGGTCAATGAGAGAGGCAAAGTCCAGCCACACAGGGTAAGGTCATACACACACTGAAATCGGGCTGACAGCACAGTCAATCAGAAAGCTGGAGTACAGACTTTGTTTCAGCAAGTCCAAGAGACTGAAGGCTTGCATACAGGAGGGAGCTAAGATAAGCTGGTGGCCATCAGAGCTACCTGAGGAGTTGTATCTACCAATGAGGCAGAAGTACCCCATGAGTAGTACATTACTCTTGAGGTGTTATTGGCTTTCAGACAGGCACTCCAGCGCCTGCACCTCCATGTGTCAGTGCTCATGTGGTTGGAGGTGGCTCAGCGTCTGCCTCTGAGTCTGGGCTCTGCATCAAAGATGACAGTAGCTGGGATGCCATAAGGTGCGGTGATGTTAGTTCAGACGCACTGCCGCCTGATCCCATCTGTTCGCCTGTATGGTTCCCTTCAGAAAATATGGAGTCCTTGTTGGATAAGGACTAATCTAATAGGGGCATGACAGGCACTGGAATATAAGTAGATGTAGCTTTGAACATCTGCATTCGGACACCCTGATTTGGATCAGGAAGGAATGACAAACTCAAGTGCACCCTCTTTCTCCTTTCCCTTCATCCCTCTCTTCTCCAGTGTGACTTAGCAGAAGACTTCCTAGTTTCCTCAAGCCACAGTTTACCATGGCAGCTGAACCAACAAACTGATGTGGGGTTCTGATCCCTCCTAACCAGGATTTCAGGTCACAGTTTGATCTTGGTTTGCAATCCTGGTTCGTAGAGACTGCTCAGACTATACCTTACTGGTTTGGGTGTCGTGGAAACTGGGCTTCGAGGAAACTAGGACCCCTTCTATCAAGGCGTGCAAAAATGAGGAAATGGAAAGGAGAAAGGAGGGAGTATTTGAGTTTGTTGCTTGTCTCTAAACCTTCAAGCCATGGCTTAGAGGACACAGTGTGTCATCTGAATGTGGCCAGTGTTTCTCATCTCTTCATAGCATTCACTTTCACACATTCTAATTTTTGAAATTAGGCTAAGGGCTGCATAAAATTAAGTTGGGTGTTGGTGGTTGCTCACTGCTGTTGTAATACTAATGGTGTCTTTATGCCTCCAGAGCTTGTAGCAATAATGCAAATTACGTTGCTAGCTTGAAGTTTTGTCAGCTCTATTAGACATATCCGAGCATTCAAGGAAACTATTAAAAAATCAAGGCGAAAGAGAAATAAAAAAGAAAACTTTGCTCATACCTTAGCATACCAATCACACCAATCAGCTGCACTCCCCTTTGCTGTATCATGGTATACAAGCCACAAGTGCAGTACCCCGCCATTTTAATATCTAGCTGAAAACATGTCAAGGAACTAATCATTCACCTCCATGCTATTAAAAGCTTAATGGTTCTGTGTGTAAGGGCAGCACTTCTAGCAGTGAGACCATAGGTCACTGGTCTAATGTGGGGACTTAATATCTCTTACTGTATGCGGCCGGCATTTTTATGGCAGGTCTGTAAAATTTAGGAGTTATTTTGACAAAGAGATAGAATACCTGTCTGACTCAGTTTGGAGGTAGTGAAAGGAGTGGTGGTGGTGAAACTGTTTTCTTTCTAAATTTAGCTGTGATGGAATTGCTGAGTAGAAGTGCCCTGTTTAGGACTGTAAGATCGTGGGCAGAGACTCAGTTTTTGTTGATCTTATGTGAGCTAATGTGAGAGTCTTTGGGGCTGAAGAAGGGGGTAGAAATGCTTTAAATAAAATAAAATAAAAATGTATCTGATGAGAGTGGTTCAGAAACAATGCAGCTCAATGGAACTTAGAATTTTTTTTAAACTTTTCCCCCTGCACAAGCGGAAAAGTCGAAGTCACAGCACACAACACATCACAACTGTGTTTGCTCTTGGAGCTTTCACAAATGTAGAAAGAGAGAAGGCTTGTGGGTTAGCTTGCCATACTTTGATTGTGAGCCTTTTGAAAAACAGGTTCGCTCCTTTTAGATCACAAAAAATAGAAATAAAAATAAATAAACGAAGCAGGTAAAAATTTCAAGACAACAGTCATATTTTTGTGTCAAGGAGTTCTTGTTGAAACTCGCTTCTTAAGCAGACAAGACTACCCCTTCTTCTCCCCCGCCTTCCCACTACGTATATAACCTTTGCAGCAGGAGATTAAAGCACAGAAGGTTGCTCTGAAACTGTTTGGCTTTGTAATGTACGTCTCTTTTCATGCTCTTAGGAAGCATGTCACATGTATCCAAAAATGTTATGATAAACTTTGGATTTATATTGTCAGCTTCCAGGCTCTTTATTGCTATACTTGGCTGGGTTCTGACTGTGACTGCAAGATATTTGTCATCGCACATTTTTTAAATAAAAAAAAATAAAACATCCACTTCTGCACATGTGGATTTGCTGCACATCATGCACCGAAGACCACAATCTGCCTAGTAGATCAGTTTCCAACAAATAAAAAAGAGCAAAGTCCAATGTTACATTATCCCTATATGAGGAAACATCACACAGTGACTTAGAAGGGGGGGGAGCAGATTTGTATATGAATACATATCGTTTTTAAAGATGAATATATTTAGCACAATCCACAAAGGTACTAAATGTCTATGCCAATTGATTATGATGGGAATTATAGTATAAAACATATGGAAGACACCAGGTTGCGGAAGACTGGGTTAATGGAAGGAGATGTCTGTCATAACTGGGCTAGTTCTCTGTTGTGCCATATTATTAAGAACTCCTAAGCTACTGCCTAATAGTTCCTGCTGATACAAAGAGAGGAAAGTCAAAGTCCCCCTGATGATCTGCGTCTAATAATGCAGAGATTCCTGTCTCTTGTCCATTTCATGAGCCAGGGTTGAACCCATCCCATGCCAGTTTCCTTTTTAACACCGTAGCAACTGAGGCATAAGAGAAGCCGCTTCCTTCTTTTCACTGAGATAGTGGAGAAAGGCAGGCGTCCACAGCAAATTAAAGAGGTAATTGTGCTAGGAGGCTTGAACGACATTAGTTATGCCTGCATTAGCAGGAGTGTCTCTTGTTGTAACCGAAATTCACTTAGTTCCTGTAGCTGCAACTGTTTTAGACAATAAAAATCAAACTCATGACCTCACGTGTCCCTGCCCTTAAGTGTATCTCTGGAATTGGTAGTTCTGAAATAAGACCTGACTTTGCCATCGTGAATAAGTAATCTCCAGAATAAAGTAGGAATCAATAAATATGCAGGCCCTGTGTCAAATTGTACCCTAGCAGATAGAAAGGTAACAAAATTAGGGCTTTGAAACACTGTGCGATATGAGCATGCGGGAACTCCTGATCATTTGAGAGAGTCATGCAGCTTTATCCATACAAGAAAAAGCATTTTTCATATGCACAGTAGGGCTTGCCTGACTTTCCATTAAGATAGCAGGCTACACTGAAAGGATACCCAGCTCTCATGTTTTGAGCCAAAGGGAGTGGGGGGGAAACTTAGTTGCCCCAATGAACGACAAGATGGTGCTGATTGAATTACTAGTTGAATTATACTTCAGTGGTGGTGATTGTTTTGTCCACCATACCTGAGGACAGCAGGCTAGTTTTGGAGGTGCAGGGCAGGTTGTGTGGCACACACAGTCCTGTCCTTCAACAGAAGATAATGGCCGTGGGACTGGGAAAACTGCCATGGTGCTGCTCCCCAACAATTGCCGCCAGAGGCAGCCGCCTTACTTTGTCAAATGATAGGGCAATGATGCTGTTGGGGGGAGTATTATTAACAGAACTGAGCCAGATCTGGTTTGGAAATAAAGTGAACTCTTTTCAGTGCAAAGATATGGAGGGAGCCACCCACATCCCCAGTTACCATGCAGATGTTTCATATGAAGGCCTCTGGATCTCACCTAATCTGTATGCTGAGTTTCTGGGCTACCTAATACTAGGTTATAATGGATTTTAGTGAAGTGCAGGGAGCTTATCTTCGTTGTTATTTCTGAAATATATTGGGAAGTATCTGCATATTGGGGAATTTTCCCCCCTACAGCTCAAATCATAAACAAGCAATGATGCTCACACTGTTACCAGAGGAAATATATATATTTCACTCTCACGGGCTTTCATTGAATAAAGAGATTCCAAACTGAGCTCCTTAAAACATCAATGCTCTATATTACTCCCTTGATATACATATAAATCTTTATAATGGGGCACTTTACAAGCAAAACTCCTGAGCCTTTTTTGATTGGTAATCACAGAGTTTCCTTATTAATACAGCAAAAAAATGTAAAGAGCATAAACATTTTGCCATCTATCTTTTCTTTCTGTGTGGATGTACATCAGCAACAGCTTTAAGCATTCTTTATGTTTCACCCATCTTACTTTTTATGGGCTTATATGGGAAGAAAATAGTATCAGAAAACTAAATTCAGTGACTGCCATTCTATGAATAAATCTTGTTACAAAAGTTGTGTTTCTCCAGCATCAGAAACTTATGTCAAAAAGTGGACAAAATGTGTAGCCATTTATCTATCCATGATTTTGGATAACGCTTTTCAGGCACAAATAGGCAACACCTGGTATTTAAACATAGAACCTGGCTAATCAATATGGAAAGAGAGAAGGAGTGCCTGATTTTGATAGCAAAACGGGTGTGCAAATAACAAGAATTATTATTATTATTATTATTATTATTATTATTATTATTTTAAAATCGCATGCCGCCTTTCATCCGCAGATCTCAGTGTGGCTCATAAGATAAAATTACAATACGAGAACTACAAAAGACATAGTAAAAATAAGAACAAACCCAATAATCCCCACTCCCACAACAAATTTAGAAGGGCATCAGATCTCAATCGCCTGACCCCTAGTGGTGTAAAATAAAGATGAACCTCCCTGGGAAGAGCATTCCTCAAATGGGGAGCCATTGCCAAAAAAAAAAAAAAAGGGCCCATTCTTTGTTGATGCCCTCCAGACCTCTCATGGAGGAGGCACAGGAAGAAGGGCCTGAGAGATGTTTTCCTAGTGGACATAGGTCTGTGTTTTTAAAGTAATATCTGAAAGGCAAAAGGTAGGGTTGCCATATCTTGAAGAGCAAAAAAAGAGGACAGCCTGAGCTGCTGTCAGCTTGGGCCGGCAGCAGCAGCAGTGTGCAGAGCAGCCTGAGCTTGAGCCGCCCAAACCAGAGCCCGAAAAACCCAGACATTTCCTTTAAATTGTAAAAATCTGCCCGGATGGGCATGTTAGCCCCTGAAAAGAGGACATGTCCAGGTTTTCTTAGACGTATGGGAACTCTACAAAAGGGAGCCTATGGTGTCACCAAATTTCTTTGGTGAAAAAGAAATTGATAGATCTTTTTCATTGAAAAAGCTATTGATAGATCTTTCTGCTTTTTATTGCACTTCTTTACAATAGACACAGTGTTCTATTCCATGCATGTGCTCTGTATGGTGATTGCATTTGCAAAAAATACCAGTACAGTGCTGACTTTGAAATGGAAAGGACTGCAGTGTAGATCTGGCTAAGGTCAACATTTTATGTGAAGCAATATTGGAGCAACTGTGATCCTTGATCATTTTTTGAATATCCATTGTTTTGCTGTGTTTGAGCTGAGATACTGCAAAGTGCAATATATATAGGGAGTTAAGTAAGCTGACCTGAATGTGAATGAGCACACACAATTTAAACACTTGCACTACTTCCAGGTAGGTTAGAATTCAAGATCCTGCCACAGCTTTTTTACACACACTGCAATTTAGTTCCTGAAGAACTAACAGAAGCCTTTAGTTCCCTTTATAGCATGTCTTTGATTTTTGGATTCTATGTTCCACAAAACACAATGCTTTTAAAAAATCTGTATAGGACTATCACGAAAAACTAATGGCAGCCAAAGGCTTTGCATGTTGTGCCCCCAGCTCCAAAGCATGCTGCCAGCTGAGAATCAGAATGTTAATTCCATAAATGCCTCCAAGTAAAGACTACAGGCATGTCTGTTTAATCTGGCTTTTCCTAAACAATACCAGCATCAGGAGAGGTTCCCTGACATGATTTGAGATTTCCCCTTCTTTTTAGCATAAGCAGTTATACATAAGACAAATATACATTTTTCCCCCTGCTGAAAACCTGCTTGTTACATTTTTTCCCTTTATCTACAAAAAGCTAGCCATGGTTCCTTTGCGTGAGTGGAAAATAGTGAGAATAAAAGAGAAAAGCTTTCTCTTGAAAATGCTCCATTCTGACAGCGCTTTTTTCCAGCTGGAGTATGCTAGAGCGCAGTTCTGGCACCTCTCAGGTGGGTGCCATTGCAGGCCGGTGCTCCCCCCGCCTGTTTTTTGCCTTTACGCACCTCTGTAAAGCCCAAAACAAACATTTCAAGTCAAAATGGAAGCTGGCCAGCATGTGCAAGTCCACACTTTTTTAAACCACAGAGCCTAGGGCTTGCTGATCAGAAGGTCGGTGGTTCGAATCCCCGTGACAGGGTGAGCTCCCATTGCTTGGTCCCTGCTCCTGCCAACCTAGTAGTTCGAAAGCATGTCAAAGTGCAAGTAGATAAATAGGTACCACTCCAGCGGGAAGGTAAACAGCGTTTCTGTGTGCTGCTCTGGTTCGCCAGAAGCGGCTTAGTCATGCTGACCACATGACCCGGAAGCTGTCTGCAGACAAACGGCGTCTCCCTCGGCCAGTAAAGCGAGATGAGCGCCGCAGCCTCAGAGTCGTCCGTGACTGGACTTAATGGTCAGGGGTCCCCTTTACGCCCCTTTACCCTATGACTCCACCTAGCTCCCAGCCATTCCTAGCCACAATTGGTCAAGCTATGGGGGATAGGTATACCTTAAGTAGCTAAAATATAATGTCAATATTTAATGCTTAATTCAACAATCTGTGAGCAGAAGCACTTATTATTGTGCATTGTGGTGAAGGGTATGGTGAGACTGTGAATCCCAACTGCAGCTGCAGCTGTTCACATGCCTCCAAAAGTGGCTCCTGAGGATTGTGGATTCTTTGGTGTGTGTGTGATATAGCAAAGGGACGTGAAGTTGAAAGTAAAACCCAAAATGGAACTGTTTCTGCAAGTGGGTCTTCAGAGTCAAGTTAACTATGCAAACACTTAGTCAGAGAAAGTTTAATAAGTGCCAATTAATTCATTATCTAGGTGTTTTCTAGGTAAATAACATGTAGCATGTTTTGAAGGAAGTGAAGTGATCATTAGTTGTCACTGAGAGGCAGATCAATGCTGTGGGAAAATGAGAAACCGGGTGTAAAGGAACAGCTATTTCCTACAAAATGGAGAAGTGGTGTGAGAAGATTAAAGGCACTTTCATATGTTTTATTGTCTGATGCTCACCTCTGCAAAGCCTCGATCCTACAAGGTGATGTGTATTGGGCCAAACCCAACAAGGTACTTAAGCAAACGTTTAATTTCAAACCCATGAGTGATCCCATTAAGTCAAAATATGTCTTCACAAGCTTAAAGCTGGGTTGTGTACTTTGCTGGATCAAGCACCTTGTGTGATGGGACACTAAATTAACAAACAGAACATTTGTCTCAGATATGTCTACAGCCATTTAGAGGCAGCTGCTCAGAATGAGCAAATAATGGCAGAGAACATTTTGGCAGTTCAATGGCGCTGATGGTGGTGAAGAGTTCGTCCTTTCAACTACATCCTGTAACGTGACAATGAAATGATAGATGATCTGGTGAAAAGAAACATAACCCCTCGTATCCTTGTCTACTGTTTAATCCCTGGTTAGCAGCTTCAAAAGAATGGAAAGGAGCAGTGTTTAACTTATTCCTCTGCACCTAGACTAGTAAATCATAGCTAATTATTTATAACTTAGAAAGAAAATTCACAAAGCTTAGCAAACAGTCAATTGCTTTAATAGGCAGCAAGACTAGACAGCACTATTTTCCCCAATGCTTTCTCTATTTGCCAAAGTAAACTCTGCAAATGTAAAGCCTCTGCAGACTTGTTGTTTCTTCTATTAAAGCAGCTATTGTTCTGTCATTCCCTGTAAATTTCTCCTTTATTCTCTCTCTCCTTTTATTAGGCTTCTACTCCAGAAGGTAAAATTTGAGCGAGAAATTTGTAATGATCACAAATAAACAAAACAAAAACCCTGTAGTTGTGATCAGCTGCAAAGGGATGAAATTCTTTCTTGTTATGCCGACTCAGTGCGGAAGCCTCCTGGATTTCATGCTAAGAAAGCGAATGTCTGGATGGACAGCACAAAGAGAATTTCAGCAAGTGACTAGTGGACAGGGTTCGGATGTAGCTACAGCTTGCCATCCTCATAGAAGAAAACCCTAAAAAATATTCCTAACCCTTCCTGAATGAATAGTATTGGGGGGGGGTACATGTGGCACTGTAGTCCACTTCGTAAGATGCAAGCTGCTTGGGTGAGATGTCCCAATCCACAGGGACCAAAGCAATTGGTGCTACCTGGCCTGGCTGCTAGGTGGCAGACATGCCAGACTATTCTCCCTTATCTCCACTGCAGAATCTTTGAAGAGCAGCTGTTGGCAAAGCAGCAACATCTAAGGACCTAGAGAATATTCAGTTCTCATCATTCTTTCCCCCTGTCCTGAACCTTCATAAGCCACTGCTATTTTTTTTTTTAACTCTGTTATTATAGTTTATATATTTTTGTCAATTGCATTGGAAGCCTGTTGTCAGGCAAAAAGGAGGGATATACATATTTTAAATAAATAAAAATGTTATAAAAATCCACAAGATATTTGCATCAAGACCCATCAATGAAATCCCCATGGTCTACTGAGTCTTCACTCAACATATTCCCTTGACATAAGCTGAGAAAGGTTATTATTAAAAAGGTGCTTTCGCCTTATTTATTTATTATTTATTGAATAGATTTTTAACTTGCCCTTCATTGAGAGAACTCAGGGTGCAATACAATACAAATTGCAATCCCCAAGATATATAAAATGTGAAAACAATCAGACCCAAAAGAGCAGATTAGAAAATTAGCTACCGTACACACACACAAAGACAAAATCCCTTAAAACCACAGAATGGACAACTAACTTTCACATATGCCAAACAAATGGGCAATGAAACAAAAATAAACACATCAGTGCCATATGGACCTCCAAGGGAGAAAGCCAGTTCTTGTATCATGGGTGTCTACCTGACTATATTAGAATATTGAGGTTTCTTCTTTACCTTACTGGAAAAGGTGCTCATTCAAGAGGGACATAGACCAGCCTTCCGCAACCTAATGTTCTCCAATGTTTTTGACTACAGGTCTCATAATTCTTGACCCTTGGCCATACTGGCTGGGGCTGATGGAAATTTGAGTCCAAAATATCTGGAGGGCAAGAGGTTGGGGGAGGCTGGGGTGTGTGTGTAGCAAAGCAACAAAACTGGGCTTGTCAGTTCTGAATCAATTGCATGAGAGCCATCTGGTGTGGTATGCAGATAAGCAAGTAATGTTGCAATTGACTGAATATTGATGTGACTGTACATTTTAATTTTCTTTCCTTCTGAATTGTGTGACTCAAGCAAGGGACGTGTATCTATCTGTGTGTACCTAGAACTAAGGGAAAGGATGAGGAATAAAGTTTTCTATGATAACCTATCCACTCCTTCCACAAGAATTTTCAGTACACTTCTGGATTGCCATACAAGTCTACTTGACATCTTTTACCAACTCAAAAGGAGAAAAAGCATGTTAGTGCTAGTGAAAGATGTGACAAGCAAAATATATCTCCAGCACTCGAAGAGACTGTGTGCAGTGATTAAGAAAAGAGCATTCAAATCTACACTGAAATGTTTGGTTTTTATCCATCTATCAATCCATCCATGTTATACTCTAGTGTTTTGCGAGAATACATTATTACTGAGCTATTGTTTCAGTGTCATTCACAAGGCAATAACCGGTTTTTCCTTCCTTAACACTCATTGATTTGTTGTTGTTGAAAAAAAATGCTATTAAAGAAAACACAAAAGTTTTGGATATAAATATCACATATATTTTATTTTACAAATAAAAGTTTTTAAATACAATTTTATTTTATTTAAAAATAAAATCCATGATGAGGCTCACAGTTTGTGAAAGATGGGAAATGGGTAATAGTTGCTCAGCCAGGAATTCTCTGAGTAGGCAATGGAAAAGCATCACACCACTGCTTTGCCAATGCAATTTGATCTCAACTGTCAACCCCTGCTGCTGTTCATTCCTAGGTTGTTCCTGAACAGAGACTGCCAGCACTGTTTGGTTTTGTAATGTGGACAAATGGCAACTGAAATGACATTATGAATGTGAATGTTCCCTAAAGGGATCCGAACCCACTCCCCCGGGGTGGGACACTAGGCATTAACCTGTCCTAATGGAGTTTTCAAACACACTCATTCCCAGTTGCAACCTGGTAGCATTCCATCTTCTTTCTATGCTTCCCAGTGTCAAAGTCGTCAATAAGCAGGTCCTGGGGGCATTCTTTGGCTAGTGGTGACTGACTAGATGAAGTATGGCTCCGCTGTTAACTTTTCAAAGCACAATGCAGCTGCATCATTTGTTCATCCATTTGCTTAACTTAAATAAAGGTTGGTGGTTAGGCTTCTGTTCCATTGTGTTCTCCTACTAATTATCAGTGTATTTGTTTGAGAGACAATTAGCCACCTGGTTCATTCTCCATTGACGTCAGGTCATCATGAGCTACATCTGCTTTTAGGACTCTTCAAGTCCGAGACATAATAAAAAAGATGATGGCTATGATGATAAAAACTGTGCCAGGTTGGGCATAAGTTATACAGTGTACCAAGTTGCCAAGGAGGGTAGGTTTTCATGGCTCTTGCCGTGGCGTCACAATTGTTGTGAGTCACAGCAAGATAGATGGAAAACAGAACTGCCATGCGGTGCCAAAACTCCTTCAGCCCACAAATGGCAGGCAAGTAAATTTTTGCAAAGGTAGAGCAATAACAGGAAGGTGAAGTGAGACATCATTTTCTCCCCAGGGCACCCTGGTGCTATGATAGGGGGAAAGTGACAAGTAAGCATTGTGGTACGTTCTCAATCTGCATAAAAATAAAGTTGTTCAGACCTGTAGGTGCTTCCTTTCCCCCTTTCCTTTTTTTAAAGTGCTTTATAATGTGGCATAAGATTATGTGAGACGCAAATTTACTTTTATAATCCCATATGTTTGAGTGAAACTCTGTGTCTTAAAGTGAGATTTTATTACAGTAGAACCTCATTAATTCTCACTAATGACTGGGAGACCCTTTGCAAATTACTGAATTTTGTATACAATCGGTTGCCATTAAATGCAGTTTGGTGCTAGAAGATGTTCTGCTACATCCCGAGGGGGATGATAATCCTTAAGTTTTTACATCAACTGTATTAGCAGGAAATAGAGCCAGAGCCATTGCAATAGGTTTGCTCCAGGTGCTTGCAAACAATACAGGATGCAATCCTGGACCCGTGTTCTGTGGCAAAAGCGAGTGTGTGGGATTTCACTGTGAGTAGACTATTGAACCAGGGAGTGGGATTTGACTTTGGCTGAGATTTAAGGCAACCTCTCTTTCTTATCTGCAGATAGAAGGAATTACAAGGGGCAACATTTTAGCCATACGATGCACATAAACATTGAATCTTGTGGAAGTAAATGAAAGGCATTCCATTAGTTCCAGTGGGTATTCAATGAATCTGAATCAGTCCACACTTAAAAGGCTCTTTATATATAAAAAAGCCACCCTTCACCAATTCCTTCACCCACCCTTCGTCAATACAGATAAAATAGTCAATGATACAAATACTCGTATAGACAAGCAATCTGTTTCAAACTTCAGGATCACTGAGTGCAAAAGTGAAGCGAGAATCTGACCTTTGGACTAAGGCAGAAGTGGCCAACTTGAGCATCTCCAGATGTTGCTGGACTCCAACTCCCATCAGCCCCAACCAGCATGACCAATGGGCAGAGGCTATGAGAACTGCAGTCCAGCAACTCTGGAGGACCACAAGTTAGCCACCCTGGACAAAGGGGTTTCTTCTTGGCTGTAAAATCTGTTCACCAACTCTGTCCAAGGCTGGCAGAACAACATTCTGCACAGGTTGCTCTATATCTGGGAACTTGTTTAGAATCTCAGCAGAACTCAAGTTCAAGTGTTTCCCTTAGGCACTGCACAATTTCTTTTGCATTTGGTTGAGTTACGTAGGGTTGCCAACTGAAGGGCTGTCTTGAACAAGTGCATAAGCAGCAGAAATCCAGAAAGAGATATCTCATCCTGTTTTATGCATGAAGATGCAATGACTGGGAAAGCTTCACCTACTGAATTTTTGTTTGTGAGTACTATGGACTGGGAGCCATGCTGTGGTAATCCACACTCTTCATGCCAGTATGATCCTATACAGTTTGCTGCAGGTGAGCTACATTCCATGTTCAGAATGCCAGCCAACAACAGCATGGACTGTATATATATCATCAACAGCCTGTGGGACCAGACTCAAAGTTTGCATGTAAAGTAGCAGGGTTTGCCTGCCCTAATTTACAAATGCAAAAGAATGTAATTCAGTCGGAAGGCTCATCACCCTTGGTAGAACATGGTTCCTACAGTTAGCAAACATTTCCCATTTAGAAAAGAAAGCAGTACCATGTGAAACATAAATAATTTGCACTTAGTGAAAATGTAGGACCACGGTTATTGTTTTGCTAGAACTGATTTGTAATGCTGGCGTTTTGGACAATGAGGGCCTGAAGTGAAAGCTACAATAAAATTGTATTTCAGCCGCTGTTTGGTTCTATTTTCATACCAGAGTTCTCTTTTAGAGTCCTATAAAGCTGTTGCAAACTTAGTTCTGTTTAGCAATTGTGATTTACTTCAATTGGCTTCACTCCTACTTGTCTGAAGTTAGATTTAAAAGAATAATATTCACCTTGTTACTCAACCTAAACCCTGTTAAAAATAACACATATTTAAAATGCCATACTTGGCACAAAAGAACAGTCAAAATTGGGAGACAAAAGCTTACCATACCTCTAATATATATACTTTTTAAAAAAGCAAGATATCTTTTAATGAATACATCAAAGAGCACATCTTTCTTAGCTGAAAAGAGGAATGTCTCCCGACAAAAGCCAATTAGAGAGTGAATACATTTTGTTGATTTAGGCTTGAAAAATGTATATTCTTGTAAAATTGATTTTAAAAACAACAACAACTCAGTTTTTGTAACTGCAAGGAGCCATGGAAACATAAAATTTTCGCACTCAGTGATGCTTGATAGCACATGAAAGATACATGAAAGATTTTGCCAAGGCACAGTAATGAAATGCTCTTAGAAAGTTAGTGCTTAAGTCAGATTCTAATAACAGAGTATTCCCTTCCAGAAGTTGTAGTACAGCACACAATACAACTCAAATGTTTGTTTTTAAATTCCTTTGGTGTTATTATTACACCTTCCAGGCAGTAATGCTATACCCACCAACCTGGGAGCAGGTCCTATTGAAAGCATTGGGACTTACAGACACATACGTACAGGATTGCACTGTTAACCCTTAATGATTTTACACATTTTAATCATTTCATCATCTTACCTTCCATATGTGGGCCTTGTGTATATAATATTTGCCATGACCTCTTTATACTTTAAATAACTACCAAGCATTTGACCATCTTGTCTTTGCCTTTCAATTTCCTTTTTAACAATCTCCTCATGCTGGATGTTCCTTGTAATTGGCCATTTACAAGAATATTAAATTTTGACCTCACTGTGATCCCTGTTCCCAATTGGCTCAACAACATGTCTCACAGCAGGTCCACGTAAGATTAAGACCAGGGTCACTGCCCCTCTGCTTGGTTCCAGCACCAACTGTTCTAGGATATCTAGAAATTTTATCTCTTTGTTGTGACCGGAAAACATATGTCTATGTAGTTGAAGTCACTCAATACAACAACATTGCCTCCTCATCTCTTCATTGATTTCATTCTGCAATGAACAATTAAGTAGCATTTTAAATTGGAATACCACCGATGAGATGTATCCTGGGACTCCCAAGTTCAATCAAGTATGAGACGATGTGTGCAGATGGAATATTGGGTGTGGGCTAGCACTATAAAATACTGGTTGCATTGCCATTTCTGTTGCCAACCTTCGAGTCTGCTTTCTGACTTACTTAAGGACTCTTATAAATCCAGATGGTTTCAACCCTTATATAGCAAAATCAGATCCATTGGTATTGACTTGGAACTCTTGTATAATTCAAGGGAGCAATATATTTATCGTAATATTAAAATCATATTAAGGGACATTGAAAAACAAAATATCAAGTCAGCTTTAAATAAAATTTGCTCCCCAGGTTTTATGGTTTAAATACAACAGATAACAGGGTCATTTATATTTCAAAATTAATAATTCCAGTCTAATTCAGGGCTTTTATGTTAGCCCAACTGAACATTTTGTCAAAGGCAGATATTTAAACATCCCCAGAAATGATAGACGTTGCAGATGTTTTTTTGAATGTGCCAGACACAGTAGAACATATTATTTTCTACTGTCTGTTGTACAACCAGCTACGCAAATGCGTGCTATCCCTTTTTCTGGGTAGTCTAACATCATAGCATGATGAAAATATCAGATTCTATCTGTCTGACATTAACCTGGAAGTAATTGCATGGGTGGCTGAGTTTTTGTCAATAGTATCTCTTAGGGTGATGAATGGCACTATTTAGCAGGAAGAAACTCCAATGAAAATCCTTGTTACAGTCATACGTCCGTTAGACTTCCAAAACGTTTGAAAACCAAATCGCAGCTTCTGATTGACTGCAGGAGCTTCCTGCAGCCAATCAGAAGCTGCGGAAGCCCTGCTGGACATTTGGGTTCCAAAAGAATGTTCTCAAACTGGAACAATCACTTCCAGGTTTGTTGCATTTGGGAACCAAAATGTCCGAGTTCCAGGGCATTCGACAACCAAGGTATGACTGTATTAAATATTTTACAAAACTGTTTATTTGTATATATTTTAAAATTTTATATATGGATGTTTTATGATGGCCTATATTTGTAATGCCTAATAAAGGTTTGGTGAAGTAAGTCATTCTGCAATATGTAAGTGTTGGATTGGGCCCAGAATTGGAAAGGGAAGAGCCCTAGCAACTCTAACTTCTCCAGAAGCGCTTTATGCATTTATGCAATTCTGTATCATAGGGTTCTTGTTTATGTACCTAGCAATGGCCCTGTGTTTCTCCGCCTTTCCCCAGATTTAAAGACACTTTTACCTTTGTATCCCTAAGGCTGACTGAAGTAAGGATGACAACGCAGGTAAAGTAGGGAATTTTCAAGTCTTTATTTATTCCATACAGCAAATAAATTGTTCTTTTACTGTTGGAATATAGATGGTAAAACTTTCAAAGTCAAGAGCCTATTGACATTTCTGCTTATAAAAACAGCGTAGGCACTTAGCAAGTCTTTGTGTTGTTAATGTTTTTTGACGGGAGTGGGTTGCTGTGTTAGTCAGCAGGACAAGCTAAATAATAAAATTAGTGACGTGTTTTATAGAGACAAACCAAAACAATACCTGCACTTTCAGAATCTCTTAGGAACCTTCTCCACAATGAAGTCATCTACAGAAGGCTGAATGGTTGCGAAAGGTGTGCAAAATTATATATATATATATATAATTTTGCACATACACACACACACACACACACACACTGGTGCTGTTATAATAGCAATAGAACAGGAGCCCTATGGTGCAATGCGAAAAACACCCATGAGTTAAATACATGTTTGCAAAGAAAAATGTGCAAGGAAAAATATATTGCAGTCTTCCCCCTGCTTCCACCAATGGTTTTTACTGCACAAACATGTAAATGAGATTTCTGTCATCTTACGCTAAAGGTACCTCACCCATCTTTGGGTTGGGAGAATCATAACTCTCAATTAATTCAGAACAACATGGACCTGTTACCAGGAGAACCTAGGAAAATATCTACAATTATGGTAGACAAAAGGTGTGGGGAAAGAAGGTGTGTGTGTATCTCCCAGTGCACAAACACATGTACAATTGATCTTTGTGCACTTGTGTGCAGACATTTTTTGCACTCTCATGTGGGGTCCTTATCAGTGGAGACCACTGAGGGGTCCAGCTGCCGTTTTAACTTTTCCACAGTACCGCCAAACAGAGTGCCATGTGTGTTTGTATGTGTGCAGGTTTGCAGCATATATGCTTTGGTTGCAGCTAGTGATGGGGGATAAATTCAGTCCAATTCACTTTTAAGGGCCAACCTACCTAATTGTGCAAACTGAAACACAGCCATCCTTCCAAATTTGCAATGTAGTTCTCCAGCCAAGTTACATGTACAAAAAAACTGTGCCCTGAAGTGCCAATTAAAAAGGCATATATTGGTGAAAACAATGTATAAATACGTATTATATTAGGGGAATAAATTTTCAAATATGCATACAAAAATGTGTATATTAGGAGACTTTTGCGTTACAATGCTGAGGAATTTTCAGGAGGACTTTTTAAAGAAAAAAAACTGATGTAAAAAAGCAGAGAACTGACATTAAGATTGGAAAAATGAGAAACAGAGAGATACCCAAAAGGACAAGATTCACCCATCTCTAGTTGCAGCCCGTTTTCATCTTAATATCTGTGCTTAAATTGGTTTCAGTTGTACTGAGCAGAGCCAGTCCTACAAGAAGGCTGAGTGATGCGACCTCAGGCAGCAGACACTGCTGCCCTTCCCATAAGTCATTCCTCCTGAACCCACCAGCCACTCCATTATGTGCCCCATAATGCTTGTCCTACATTCAGTATACAACCCACCACAATCAGTGTGGTGAGGGATGCTGCCTTGCTGCCAGTGTTGAAGCAAGATTCAACTTAGGTAGACTTCTGCACCTAGAATGGGAAGGGGAATATTTTGTCCTTCGCCTCAGAATGTCTTGGGCCAGCCCTGGGAGTACACAAGTGTTTGCAAGTACCTATGCTTCCCCTGACTACTGCTTCCTCCTTACCAATCCCTATACCAACTTCTGCTCTGTAATTCTTATCCAGTCTCCCCTCTATCCCATTTCCTACCATCTTGGTCTTAAAGATGATATTCACTGGAATGGGTATGCCAGACACTAGCCTTATTGTCTCCCTTTCTCTACACTCAAAGTTGACTGATATATAGGGTGAGTCCTTTAAAAGAGGCCCCGTGGATACAGAGTACACATGTTCCACGGGGCCTCTTTTAAAAGACTCACCCTGTACTAAGCACTTCAGAGTAACAGCTTTCCTCCCTCAACTTGCCCTTTGACTACCCTAGAGGTGCAGGCTCAATCAGAAGTAATGGCACCAACATATAAACTCCTGATCTAGTGCACAGACACATGGCAGGCCATGTTCATGTGGATTTACTATGTGATGAAAATCACCCACAGAACTCACTCACCCTTTGTGCTGAAAAGAAAACTAAATGGACCTTGAATTATATGCTTGTAGAGTAGAAATCTGTGATGGAACACATCATATATGCAACATCCTTAACGGTTTTCTTGACAGTTGTTTTCCTAACAAAGGTATGTGTTAGGTTCACCTAAGAACTTGGAAATGTATCATTGTTAAGTCAATTTAATCAATTTTAATAGGAATTATGGCTCAGATCACAGACTTCAAGCCTGCCATCATCATGCCTCTTTAATTCTTCTAACCTATACATTTTTACTGCATGGCTAAAGATGCTTTGAACAAATGAATCCAATATGTCCCCAGTGGAAAACAATCCATGCATACTCAAGACTCTGTACTGTTATGGTAATGAGTAGATTCTCTTTCAAGGCAGGAGGTTTTCACTAACTCCACTAGCTTTTCATTGAAATTGATGGTTTGTTCTGAGAAACCAGTGCATTTCAATTCAAACATATATAAAATTAATGTATGTATTTATTTTCCCTTTCTCATAATTAAACTCACTGACCTAAACTACAGAACTGGATGTTAAATGAAACCAGACCATTTTCTTAACTGCTACTGAAATAAGGTTTAAGCCATTGAATGTTTTTCATACTTCAACAATTTGCAGACTGCATAATTCAATAAGAATTTGCTATATGAAACATATTTTAGACATTGTGCTACCATGTTGTCCCTATGTATCTGAATATTAAGTGCAGTTGGTGGTCCTGATTTTCTGAAAGATTTGAGCATTTTTTTTCTATCAATTAGTCATCTTTTGAGAAATATTGGATAAGTTCTTCTCCTTGTTCCCTTTCACTTACAATATGCTATTAAAAATAATAATAGGAATTTATTATTTATATGCTGCCCATCAAACACAGTAAAAACTCCCCAAACAGGGCTGCCTTCAGATGTGTACGAAAAGTTGTATTTGACATCTGATGGGAGGGTGTTCCACAGGGTTCCCTGTAACCTCAATTTTCTCAATGAGAGAACTGCCAGAAGGCCCTTGGAGCTGGACCTCAGTGTCTGGGCTAAATGATGGGGCTGGAGATGCTCCTTCAGGTATGCAGGGCCAAAGCCATTTAGGGCTTTAAAGGTCAGCACCAACACTTTGAATTGTGCTTGGAAACATACTGGGAGCCAATGTAGATCTTTTAGGATTGGTGTTATGTGGTCCCGGCGGCTGCTCCCAGTCACCAATCTTGCAGCTGCATTCTCTAAACAAATCCTGGGAATGTACCAGTGGACAGCTGCTTGTGCAGCTAATTATCCCCCCCCCCCCGCTGCAGTGCCATTTACCTCCTAAAAAGCCTCTTCAGAGTGTCAGAGACCCTCCTGAAGAGTTGGGGTGTGTGTCATAAGGAGCTGCTGTAGAAGGGGAGGCGTGCCTGAAATCTGGAGGAAGGACTTTAAACAGGCAGAAATCCACTGGGACATATGAAGCTGTGACTCAGATCTTTGGTCTATATGTGTTGTCTACACCAGTTAGCAGCTGCTCTCCAGGGTTTTGGACAGGTAAACATTCCCAGGGACCCAATCTGGGGACTTCTGCATGTAAGGCAGATCCTCTACCACTGAACCATTGCCCTTCCAATTGGTGCATGAATCCCTGCCCCCCCCCCATTTCAGGCACACCCTCTTTGTGTTTGCAGCCCCATTTAACTCAGTCCACACTTTTCAGGAGCCCCCCTCCCCAAATCCCAGGAGAGTCTTGTTGAATCATACAGGGGTTGTAGTGGAGAGAGAAAGATTGGTGACACAAAGTGCCTTTTGCCCATTGGGTACAACCCAAATCTTAATGTGTTCATTGAAGCTGCAGGTGATTTATTGGGGGAAATAAACTATCACCAAATCAGAGGTACAAAATAATTAATTTCCTTTCAATTTTGTTCCATACTGCCATAGAATTCCTTTTTCCTATTTTAATGTAAGGAAATCCAGGACTCCCGTTATAGTGTTTTTATGTGTTGAACTACGGATAGCTTCTCGATATCACACAAGTTGCTGTCTTGGACTAAGTATTCTGAGTGACAGGAGCTTTCCAGAGTCCCAGTAAGATGTTATTCAGTGTTCTGCTATCCTGAATTTCTCATCCCAAAGACTGAACCTGTACAGTGGTACCTCGTGTTACATATGCTTCAGGTTACAGACGCTTCAGGTTACAGACTCTGCTAACCCAGAAATAGTACCTCGGGTTAAGAACTTTGCTTCAGGATGAGAACAGAAATTGTGCTCCGGTGGCGTGGCAGCAGTGGGAGGCCCCATTAGGTAAAGTGGTACCTCAGGTTAAGAACAGTTTCAAGTTAAAAACGGACCTCTGGAACGAATTAAGTTCTTAACCTGAGGTACCACTGTACATCCAAAATATGTACTCTACTGTTGAGTTCAGTCACAACTCAAGTCCTCATTCAACCAGAGCTGGCCCAATACATTCTGTGATGTCCCTGTTCTCCCCCAGGCAAGGTGCATAATCCCTAAGGGTGGTTTAGTTATTCTAGCACTTGCAGCAGGAAATCCCACATGCACGTTTCCCCTCTACCTTGGCAGTTACAACACAACAATGATAAATTAGCTAACTATGGTATTTGTTCCCCTTTCAAAGTACCCAAAATCAACTGTCAGAGGCAGCTGCCTCAATCTGCCTAACAGTAGAGCTGGCCATGCATTTAACATAAACACAACAAAGACTCTTGTGGCATCTTAAAGATGAGCAGAATCTTGTTCTATTTTTTTTTCTGCAACAGATGAATGCAGCTGCACTTTTAATATTAGTTCAACCCAGTTTCTGAAGACGTTTCAGAATCTCACATTACATTAGGTAACCAGCTTCTGGGAGGAAAGTCAAGCATTTTTTTTCTCAGGCATATCATTTCATCTAATAGGAAATTCAGGTGTGTATCACTTTGGAAGTGAAATTGGGCCACCTAGAAAATATGGAGAAGTAGAATCAGTTGGCCCAAAATATTTTACCATTTGAGATTGAAAAACAACCACCTCCCTCAGATGCACAGAACCCAAAGCTGGCCAAGATATTTTTCTGTATGAGGCAGAAAATCCCACAAGCAGTTTTCCTAGGGAGAATGAATGAATGAATGAATGAATGAATGAATTTGTTATTTATTTATTTATTTATTTATTTATTTATTTATTTATTTAGATGCCCTTTCATGACCCCCCTCCCACATAGCTTCTTAGACTGTCATATTACTCTGTCCAATAGGTCTGCAACTGACCAAACTCATTGAAATCACGTATTTTGAAAAATATTTAAAGAACTTAGTTCCCAAAACTGATGTGGTCTTTGGAGGACTAACCATGTTCATAGAAAGGAAGACTTTTACTAGACAAAAGCTTGTGGAGGAATTTCAGTTGGGTTGTGATGCTGGGATGGAAGGATTAAACTATTGCCTTATCTATTATCCTA
The DNA here is from genome assembly GCF_951804945.1 of Podarcis cretensis. Taxonomy (NCBI): domain Eukaryota; kingdom Metazoa; phylum Chordata; class Lepidosauria; order Squamata; family Lacertidae; genus Podarcis; species Podarcis cretensis. The sequence goes on from NC_137181.1 coordinate 39,830,659, forward strand.
GTCTAAATGGCCTCTCTCAAGCTGATACTATTTCACAGTGGGAAGCATACAGCAGGTAGGGAACCAGGAGCCTTATGAGACTCTCTGTCTGTCCTTCTTCACTCTCCCTAGACAACACACCCTCACCAGGCCATGTCATCTCACCAGCACTGTTCCACTCCCTTCTCTTCATGTTTTGTCTATCTGGAATGCGATGACGCCTCTTGTTTTCCAGGATGGTGGTGTATGAGTAGAAACCCAGGTGGCTGGGCTGGCACAAACAGACTTCGCAGGCTCTGCCAATTCATAGGAGCCCTTGCTTGCTTGCCTGGGTCCTAGCCTTGGAATACCAACCATGCAAATTTTTGTGCCCGCCCAGCTCTTCAAAAGGACAGTCAAATGTTGGGTCAACATCTTCTCTTCTGCCTAGTGATATATTACTGTAGAGCTCTCCTGTGCTTCCTGACTGTGTAACCTGTAACCCAATTTATGCTTGGGTGCTGCAGTGAATTTTGGGACAAAACTTTTAATCCTAGAAACCTAGTCAAGAAACCAGTACAGTGGTACCTCGGGTTACATATGCTTCAGGTTACATACGCTTCAGGTTACAGACTCCGCTAACCCAGAAATAGTACCTCAGGTTAAGAACTTTGCTTCAGGATGAGAACAGAAATCGTGCTCCGGCGGCGCGGCAGCAACAGGAGGCCCCATTAGCTAAAGTGGTGCTTCAGGTTAAGAACAGTTTCAGGTTAAGAACAGACCTCCGGAACGAATTAAGTACTTAACCCGAGGTACCACTGTACTGAGTCAGCAAGTGGGAGCCAGGACACATCCGGTGCTCTTTACCTCTGACCCCTCCATAATGTCTCTTGGCAGTTTCTCCCTGAGGCAATGTGGGCCTCAGCTGAAAAACATTCCCCACCCCTAATATAGAGGTACCTGTGTGGTACAGAACTGAGTGCTGAATTATGAGGTGTATTTTCAGTATTATGGCAAACCTCAGCTACCATTTTGAAGCTTTTGCAATGTGTATATGGGGTAGCAAAGGAACTGAAGGATCTGTACGAACAGCAGGCAGGTCTTGTAGAGATTTGTGTTGCTTTTCAGACAGGAAGCTCTTAATGCTTTTGAAGATAAGGCCTCGGATCTCCAAGAAGGGGGGAAAAACTTTGGCATTTTTACGAAGAATAGAAGAGTAAGTGTGGTTTGTTCTCCAACTGTATGGCACTTTTTAGTTAGGATTGTATGCAGTTTATATCAAAACACGTCAGTGCAGAAATACAAATACAGACTAATGCTAGAATTCTTTTGTTGTGCTGAACCAAAGCCAGGGAAAGTATTTATATATAAATCCACTTGTGAAATGCATAACCCTCTCAATGTGACTTGTATGTCAGAAGCTTAAAGAAAATTCAGCTGATTGACAGAAAGGACTGCTCTTACAATGTCGGCATGTATTACTGTGCTTATGCCAAAACTAAAATAAAATTTAAAAATCCTCCTTTCAGTGATGTGCTGGTTGTCATTATTTGTTGGTGTATTAGACACTCATGTCTTGAAAATACTTAAGTTGCCAGGACTGGTGGGTGCTCAAAAATATTATACAGGTAAATGGATACTGCAGCCTGTCAGGTTTACAAAAAAAGAGAGGAGGATTAAGTTTTCAATCTTTGATGGTACTACCCAAAATAGTGTGGGGTCAGGCCTGCCTTTGATTGAAGGGGTAAAAGCCCAGAGGAAATTAAAGAAGGCTTCTGCTATGGAATCAGTCAGTCATCTCTCCCCCCCCCCCCCCAACCCACCATACATCAAGATACTGACAGTTAGCACATTCTCCAAATAGATCAGCAGCAGATTACAAACGTCTTTAAGTCTCTGGCACACAGGTGTTATGTGCTTTTATAGAATAGCTAGGATTAGCGCAGGCAGTGGGGTTGTGAGGGAGAGAAAGAAGAACAAGGCAGAGAACTGTCCTAGTAAGCAGGCTTTGCCCAGCAATGTAATCTTCTGCGTTAGCAACAGGAACGTTCTCACTTTCCCTTCTGACTCTGTCATTATCACATTTACCACCCCTTCTACAGATTGTCTGGGTTAGAGTTACAAGGCGCTTGGCCTATTCTCTCAGATTATCAGCATTTCTCCCCCGGGGAGGGAAGCCACATGTATTTATTTATTTAAGTATTTTTATGCCACCCTTCAATCATATTTCTGGGATGGTTCGGGGGGGGGGGTGATAAAATGTATATAAAAAAGGAAAGCTGCCAAAAAAAAAAAAAGTAGCATAAATCAGTCAGCAGAATTGAAATTGCTTGGAGGGAATTAAAAGGTAGGCAAAATGAAAAGGGTATTTTTACCTGCTACTGTAAGTACAATAAAGTAGGGCCCAAGCAAGAGTGTTCCATGAACGTGGTCCCATAATAATAATAATAATAATAATAATAATAATAATAATTTATTATTTGTACCCCGCCCATCTGGCTGGGTTTCCCCAGTCACTCTGGGCGGCTTCCAACAAAGATGAAAAATACACTAAAATGCTCCCACAGTGGAGTCTACTTCTTCCCGAATCTGAGCGATTTTACCTGCAAAAAACTTTGCCAAATCATTGCAGGAGATCATGTGGCCCGTACTGGGCCCCGATGTCGCAGGTGGTTCCGCTAAATTGTGAACCACCTGAAAAAGTCTCCTGCTGCTGTTTTCTGCAGATGCAATAGAGGCGGCGAAGAATGTCTTCTTCGCCATCGCTATCGCCACTTGGTAGGCTCGACCTTGAGCTCTAACCTGTGTCCGGTCAGATTCACCAGCGCTCTAGCCATCTCAACGATTGTTTCATTGCCCTCAGATCCGTGGAAAACCACAGGGCTGTCTGGGCTCCATGCAATCGGAGAGGGCGCTTCGGAGCCAAACAGTCAATAGCCCTGGTTAACTCCACATTCCAGCGGGCCACCAGGAAATCGGCTGAAAGGCCATCAACATGGGATAAAGCATCCCCTACCACTCTCTGGAAACCATTTGGATCCATTAAGTGGCGGGGGCGGACCATCCGAATCAGTCCCACCTCTCTGCAGAGGGGAAGGGTCGCGGAGAAGTCAAGTTGCACCAGGAAGTGGTCTGACCATGGCACTTCTTTCGTTTTGCTTTTACTTATGTCAGATCACCAACATCCATAGAGGTAAACACCAGGTCCAAGGCATGTCCGCGGCTATGGGTTGGGCCAGACTTATTCAGGGACAGCCCCATGGAGGCCATGCTTTCCACGAAGTCCCGAGCGGCCCCTTGTAAGGTCGTGTCGGCATGGATGTTAAAATCCCCAAGGACAACCAAGCTAGGTGTCTCCAGGAGAACATCCGCCACAACCTGAAGCAGCTCGGGCAGGGAATCCTTGGTGCAGCGGGGAGGTCGGTACACCAAAAGGAATCCTGTACTGCCCCTATTGCCCAACTTCCAGAACATGCACTCAGAAAACTGGGTCTTCCCAATAGGACGCCTGGTGCAAACGAATGACTTCCTAAAAATCACTGCAACCCTGCCCACATGACCTGGGTTGCTGTGCGTAAGAGAAACCTGGTGGACAAGCAGCGGCAAGGACAGGCCCATCTGCTTCATCCAACCAAGTTTCTGTTACACATGCCAGGTCAAGTCCTCCATCCATGATCAAGTCATGGATGGCAGTGGTCTTATGAATCATTGACCTGACATTGCACAGCAGCACCTTCAGGTCATGTGGGTATCCCTTGCTGATTCTAGTATCCATCCGGTCAGGACCAGACCCGGAGGCAGGGATAGTCCTCAGACAACGACTAAACCTGCCACCTCTGTAATGACATGGTCTGGTCTTAGCATAACTCCTCCTCCTACCCGTGATCACTGAGATCGGTTGTCCCAGTGCATCCCCCCCTGTGGAACATGCCCTAGCCATTTTGTTGGCCGGGACCTACTCCCCGGCAGCCCTGACTCCTCCCCTTACGAACAAAATAACACCTTAAAAAAACCAATTAAAAAAAACCAATAAAACAATACAAACAAAAAACAGGAAAAATTACAAAAACATAAAATCAAACAAATTCCCAGGCCCAGTAAACATCCATCCCACCCCCACCCCCCCCCCCACATACAAAAAATTCAAAAGAAAAGTTTAAAAACATTTTAAAAGCACTCTGCACCCCTCCAGCAGTAACAGCAACTGTCCTAGTGAGGCCTGTCAGGCCCTGCCCTGGGCCAGGTGGTAAGTGGCAGGAAGGAGCAGGGCCCCATACACTCACACAGGAGAGTCCTCCTGGGCAGCAGAGCACAGCAGTCCCTGTGAGGCTTCAGGCCCTGCCCTGGGCCAGGTAGGTGGTAAGTGGCAAGAGCAGGGCCCTCAGACACTCACACAGGAGAGTCCTCCTGGGCAGCAGTGCACAGCAGTCCTTATGAGGTTTCAGGCCCCGCCCCGGGCCAAGTGATGAGTGGCAGGAAGGAGCAGGGCCCTCAGACACTCACACAGGAGAGTCCTCCTGGGCAGCAGAGCACAGCAGTCCCTGTGAGGCTTCAGGCCCCGCCCCGGGCCAGGTAGTTGGTAAGCGGCAAGAGCAGGGCCCTCAGACACTCACACAGGAGAGTCCTCCTGGGCAGCAGAGCGCAGCAGTCCCTGTGAGGCTTCAGGCCCCACCCCAGGCCAGATGAGAAGGCTGTTACTTAGATAGCAGAAGATTAGGAAATGGAGTGGGAGAAGTGTAGATAAATGGTATAGACCTGAGACACATATTGCAATAAATAAAGTAGCGGATACAGATTTAGGTGCATCTGAATGATGCATGATCGTCCACACATGCATGGCGCTGGACCCGGAAGTAGCCACCAAACGTTATAAAAACATCATGAAAAGGGCTGGGGTGGATAGGGCAGAGCGGGATTATGAATACTCTGCCAATGAACCTGGGAGTCCAGAATGGAAAACCCCCCCATGCAAAATGAGGATTGCTTGTATACACTTGGGCTCAAGCACACCATATAGATGCACTGGTCCTAAAATTCTTCATATTCCAACAAAAGCAGATCACACAATAGTCCCTTAATGCCCCCTTCCCATCTCAACTCAACCCTGTTATCACTCTGTTATCTATAGAACCTTCAACAAAACTTTATTAAAACAAGTTAGTCCAGTCATATTGTAAAGACGTTATGGTAATTGTTATTTTCTTGCAGGCAAACTACAAGAAGTGCACAACATAAAATTCAGATAAGTGTGAATTTCAAATGATAGGTGTGTTTCAATTCGCATATTGCTTCAGAAAGTGTGGATTTGATAGATTTACCTTTAAATGCCAACAGGATAAAAAGGTATTCCCCTTCTCTCTGGTCATCATGCCACACGAAGCATTTCCAAGTTTTATAATTACTGGTTTCTAAGAATCCTATAAACTTTTAATTGTACTTGTTGATTATTTAGCCATTAGATTTTAATGTGACACACTATTTTCTCCTCAGTGATCACAGTAGTTCCTGGCTTGACACACTGAACACTTCCCATAGCATGAAATGTTCCAAAGTCATCTAAAGTGCAAACATTTTTCCCAAATCAAACACATAAAGACACCTTAACTTGGACACTGATGAGCCTTAACAACTCATATGTTCTTACTCCATCATATCTTGGCCACATATCAAGGTTGTAAAGCATGTCAGTTAGTTGTATTGAACCAAACCACCTGAAATCCCCCATTTGCATTGCAAATAAGAATGAACTTGGATAAGGTTGATGGCATTACACTTATGTTTTCATGGACCAGTGTCCTTCCATCCCTACTATTTCACTTGTCAATAGCAGTGTGTCAGAAACAGCCATTGCCAACAACCCATGTTTCTTTATGTGATGGATATTCACCACAAATCAGCATGGCTGACCAGGCACCTTTCCCAGAAGCAGTCTACTGGCCATCTTCAGTAGAATTAGTGCACCTCTCTTCCATGCTACTTGCAACAAGACAGGCCACTTCTCTTGCCTGACAAGGCTGTGGTGATTACAATATCACTGTGGTGTTCTTGCAATTTCCACATTGCTGTGTAAAATGAAATGCTGCCATCTGCAATAAAATGGCTTTTACAATGGCTGTTAAAAGAACATGACACTCATGGTGGCTTTCTATGAAATCACATAGCTTGGCAAAAACATGTTAGCAACATAGGAAGTTGTCTTATACCAGGTCAGATGAGCCCAGTATTGTTAACTTAGGCCAAGATTTATTTTCATCCTCTGCGACGTGATCCTTCTACCTGGAGATTGCCAAGAACTGAACTCGAGCACTTTCTCTGAGCAAAGCATGTGCTCTGTTACCAGGTTCTCCTGTCTTATCTGACTGCAGGCCGAGTTGAGTATGGTGTCATTTTACTAGTCTCGAATCTGGGTGGCAGTCAGAATGATACAGTATTTGCTTCTGTGGCATCTAAATCAAAAACACCTTAATCACATGAAACAACTTCTTGCTTGCACTTATTACTGTGCCTCTCAGCAGCAATCTTTCTGGAATCTTTTATCTGCATCGCTTCAACTTCATCTGTTCTTCTGAACTGAACCAGTTTCTTCTTCACGTACACGTCAAACTCATCTTCACAAAAGCAATCTTTGCCCTTTGAAGTCAAATGGTACCTTTGAGCCTTTAGACATGATGCACAAATCTACACTATATTGCTCTCCACTGATGAACGTACTGCTACAGCAACTGCTAAATTTTCTGAACACGTGGATCCCTTTCTTTAGTCAGGATACGACATGAGGCTTCCAGTGCCTTTCAGTTGGTGCTGTATCACATCATTGGTGCACAAAAAAGTTTCAAAAGCCTCCCACCCCCATTCTGTGAAGTTCTTAGATTTGCCATTTCTTTGTTGTTAATTACATGATGAGCATAGTGGCCCAGTACAATGTATAGTGTTCTACATCTGTTGTAATGACTTAATTTAGATTTGTGGAGTGACCTGCAAAAACAAAAATGATAATATATTGGAATAATACATATCATTGCAGGAATAACAGCATAGAAAATATGACGAGGTAGCCATATTGGTCAAAACACAATAGGTTTTATTGAGATTTATAATCTAATATTATTACTTTATTCCACCTGTATATAAAAAAGAATTAGTTCCATAAATATGTCTCTGGCCTTTGCCCTCCTCCCAAGTATTTATTTTAATGGACTAAATTACTCCCATACTTGGATAGTTTCTTGGTGTGGGAGGAAACTTGCTAAGCATGTTCTGGTTAATGTTAAAGGTAATATCAAGTCATTGCAGGATCAAAGCATATTTATCACTGCCTACCAAAGCAATAGTATGGGTTTTTACTTTTTTAAAAGCAAACTTCTAATGTCTAACTTTTTAATTTTTGCCACAACACCAGCTGGCTTATAATTAACTGCTGGCATCATCAATATCTCGTCAAAGTTAATGAGTTTTTTAACATAATTTTAACTGCTCTGAAGAGGTTATGGAATTAAAAGGAGAAAAATTATTTATTCACAGAAAACAGAAATATTAGACATCTCAACAGAAGTGATGAAAAACAGGAACTTTAGTGTTTAAGGTCAGAACTTCATGCTTTTTAAGCTTATCTACCTTACAATGAGAGTGCTAGATGATCTGAAATATTAAATGGAACAGGATAGATGGCACGCTTAACTCATCTTCAGAAGCATTGCTTTCATGCTAACCATTAAGTAATTTAGTTCTGCTAATAATGGTAGCAGCAGAATGTCAGGATTTAGAATGGGAAATACTAGCAGATTAAAATAACTCATTTGTTATAGCAGAGTTATAATGTCCCAGGAGAACCTTACAGAAATCAGACAATGAGACAAAACATAAGAAACATTATTTAGACATACGATACAGGCTCTGTGAACAAAATTAAAGTATTTCTCAAAGATGCTCCTTTGCCTTTTGATGGCAACAATGCATTCATGAATAGTGTGTGCTCCTCTCTCTGTTGGTTTTTGGTATATAATGTACATCGTTTGATCAGTAGTCAAATATGCCTAGGCTGTTTTAGGCACTTTTATGGTAAATGGTTCCATTTTGGTAGCAACTATCGGTACCAAGCATTAGGTTATTAAATGCATGCAAGAAGAAGCCTGTGCTCATAGAGGGACTCTTTGTGTGTATATCATACTGTCTGCCATTTCACATAGGTCTGAGAGAGATATCTATATCCAATGAGTGGTCAAAATGGTACCCTTCAGATAATGTTGTGGTACAATTCCCACCAGCCCAAGGCAGAATAGCTGGTTGTTAGGGACGAAGGCACCAGATTGACTATCCTTGGCATAACCCATTACAGGGAAGATAGCGTTGGTGAGCTATTTCTGTGTATCGGCAATCTGGCAGAAATCTGAGCCACTGTACATGTGGTATAGAGTGGACAGAGTGATGGACCAGGAGCTGGCTGATCAGGACTCAAATCTCCACTCAGCCATTAAGTTCACTGGGTGACCTTGGGCCTAATGTACACACACTCACAGCCTAATGTACATCACAGGGTGGTTGTGAGGATAAAATGGAGAAGAGGAGAATTATGTACACTGCCTTGGGGGGATAAATTGAATACAAATCAAATCAAATCAAATCAATCAATAAACCAATCAATAAAAATATATTCAGTAATTGTGAATTTGCTAGTGTGAACTGGTTACTGTAGCTGTGGGAAGATTATCGTGAATTCCAGTTCTAACCTGCAAAACAAGAGGTACCAGTAGTGTTGTTGGGTTTTTTTGCTGGTCCCCCCTGGCAAATAGGGCAACTGGCCAGCAAACATTCGCAGAGTGCTAACTGAGCATCCTTCTGCCTCCTCCTCTGCCCATCAACAGTTGCGGGTAAGGGTCAATAAAGGGTTAAAGTGAATGAGGGCCATGAACCACACTGGACTGAATGAGTTGGACTTAGTTTCCACTGAAATCAATTATTAATATTCATTCATATAGCATTCATATAATATTTATTCCAGCAAGAGGCAGCAGGGGGAGAGATGAGAAGCAGAGCCACTCCATTGGCTCTGCTGAGATTTTGGCTTTGTCTCACCTTGAACTCTTTCCATCCCAGCTGGTCATTAGAACTAGTACTCTTTAATTTTAAGAACGGGGGTCTGAGCTTAGCTGTTTTCCTCTTTCCTACTTATCCCTTTTTCCTTTTCTGCCATGTCCTTTGTATTGTAATCCTGCATTCAGATACTGCTGTGTTGTGTATTAATCTTGGAGCCTTTTCGGCTAAAGCTTGAGTTGAGATATAGTAATAAACAATAATACCTTGCTAAAGCTCTTTGCAATTTTGCTTCTCACGTGTGAGATCATAATTATATTATTGCTGTACAGATGAGAATTCAAGGCTAAGTGTCTAGTGCAAACCTAGATATACCTTGTTGTTGAGCTAAATAAATAAATAAATAAAACCTGCCTTCTCCACCTTTCCATTGAAGCTGTTTACAGTAAACTCTGATTGTAATCTGGCTTTGAAAACATTTTCTGTTTGTTGGTGAGGGGGAAAGAAAGCAAGACAACTAACTATGGTTTAAGCAAAATCTTCTGTGTACAAGGATATCTGGGCTGTATATTTCTTTTTGTTCTCTGCCAAAATTCATGGTGAGAAAGCCACGCAAAATGAATTCATGGAATCCTTCCTTACTAGAGAGCAATTTTCTAATTTTTCCTTTGTGTAGCAGCTGCTTTTACCAAGCTGTCATTACTGTTGCTAGGTATTTTTGGTTCCAATTGGTTATTTCGTACATACAAACAATTGATATAAATGTGACCTCAGAGAAATCACTTTCTTTTCTAATTGGCTACAGTCACGGGCCAGCTCACTATTAAATCTAGACCACCGGATGTAGTTACTTGGTGTAAGTGATTATACAGATATCTAGTATTTTGACACAAAAGCCTACTGCTGCTGTCACAATATTTAACAAGAAACTGTACTCTTTGAGGTTTCACTGCCAGAATTTCCTCATGATGTTTTATATCATTCTGATGTACTGTCCTCTTTATAATTTGACAAGAGTTAGAATGCTTGGTTATTTGGCTGTTCTTCCTTATGCATTTATATTGTAATATGCAGGTGCCAATGTGCTCGAAGTTAGAGCTTTTTCTTGTAGATGAAGTTACTGAGAACAGAGGGAAATTCACAGATGTAGATTGTCTTAAATCCATACAAGTTACCTGATGTGAACAGATAATTCTGATAATCTACTCTCCGGAAAGTTAGAAGTACAATGCTCCCCCTCCCCCTTTATTTCCCTCGGGTAAAGAAAATCTACACTTGTGGTTCGAGGACCCGACCCCCGCGAAGTAAAATGAAGACACGGGGACACGTGATATAAGGTTAATGGGCTAGAAAAGGCCACAACTTTATTGATTACAGCAATGAAAAGGTATTGGCTTAGGCATTGGATCGCGAAACAAGTGGGTTTATTCACCAGGGGTTCATCACCTGTTGATGCTAATCCAACTATAGGCTCACCCCTGATGTCACCGAGGGTCGTGCCATGGCCTCCCGCCAAGCAGGCTTCGGACGGAATACACGACCGCCAGATTCCATTAACGGAATACCCCTAGAAATTGAAGGCATAGGCGATGGCCACACCTAGCACTTCGACACACCACAACACATTATTCCAATGCCTAACCTACCCACCAATACCACCAAAAAGTTGTGACGATTGCTACGAGGTAGGCGGAAAAACCAAAAAGCCTAATGCCAAATGGAAAAACTCCTACCAGGCCCCCGGGCAACCAGGGCGACCAACCTAAGGTCCATAGCAAGGCCAATGACCTAAGCCCTAACTCAAATGGAGTGGAGGGTGGGTGACTTGCCCAGGACGACAAAGAGAAATGAGGCCGGGGGGGAGGCTGGCACTGCAGCATAAAGGCTGCTGGACACGCCCCCCCCATTGCACCTGGTTGGACGGCCACCGGGGGGGGGGCGTGAGTGCCAGCCAGGTGAGCTGGAGGCAGGGGGCAACGCCCCCTGCTAGGAGCGGTGCTCGGGCTCCCGTCCACAACCACTCCCCTCTCTTTCAGGGAGGAGAGTCCTTAGTCAATCTGGCATTGATCTAATGAATTATGGGTCATATTCTTACACTTTTTCGCAAATTGTTGCTGTGTCATACAGCCAACAATGTGTCTTAATGTCAATCATGTCAAATTTTGCCATCTCATATTTGTGTGTTTGTACACACACACACACACACACACACACACACACACACAGTGTTACACAACTACTTTTAAATGGACCATATTTGCTACTACAGTGGTACATCAGGTTAAGTACTTAATTCGTTCTGGAGGTCTGTACTTAACCTGAAACTGTTCTTAACCTGAAGCACCACTTTAGCTAATGGGGCTTCCCGTGGCCGCTGCGGCGCCACTGCATGATTTCTGTTCTCATCCTGAAGCAAAGTTCTTAACCTGAGGTAATATTTCTGGGTTAGCGGAGTCTGTAACCTGAAGCGTATGTAACCTGAAGCGTATGTAACCCAAGGTACCACTGTAATTCTGCAAGGAACAGACTGTGAGGACTTTTTATAAACTCTTTTGTTGCCCTTCATACAACAGCAGAAGTCTTTTAAAATGGTAGAAGAGTAACATATTTATTAAGCAAAATGTTATGTTGCCCTTCAGCCAACAGTCTAACAGAATGACTAAGGACTCATCTAGATTGGTGAAGTAAAAGCGATTTTATATGCGTTGTATATGCAATGTGACATTGTGCTCACAGATGGTGGTGTAGAATCCCGTTTTTCTGTAACCTGTTTTCCCTGTTTAAATTTACAACATGTTTAACGGAAATGCTTCTTTGATGTGTCTAGATCCAGCCTAAATTATGTCCGGCTGTAATAACAACAACATGCACTTATTAAGGAGGCTGAAGTCTAGGAGAAACCGTGGCATGATAAATAAGGGAATCCTTAAAGCTGACTTCAGGAGCTTATCTACGTGTACAATACATGCGAGGCAGAGTGGAGTTAAGCCTTCTTGCCTCACCTCTGACATAATGTGCTGTGATCACCCCAGCCCCAACATCCATGCATTGTGCAAGCATGTTTGCCAGCAAACAGGCTATGTGCAGATGAAGAAAGTGGGACTGTGCACGGTCCACCATACCTGATCTGGACCCAGGCCCGCCTTAACCATAGGTGCCAGAGGTGTGGGGCACCAGGCTCTCAGGGGCGCCAGGCTGAGAGTCCGGGGCCCGAGAGCTGGAGTCCGCAGAAGAGCCCGCCCGACGGTCAGAGTGCTGCAACGGGCTCTTCTGCTGTGGGCAGCTCTGCGCTGCGAGTTCAGGGGTGAGTAAGCCAGCAAAGCGCTGAGGCAGCCGGCTGGCTCCACCCTCCTGCATGCCTGGGATTGGCGCAGGGCCGTGGAGAGGCCCGCCCAGCGCATGCTGCTTATACCACGAGGCACCCGGCCTTGCTCAGTCACCGACGCCTTGTGCTGGTTTGTTGCGCTGGGCTCCTTATGTTTCCTGTTTTCTTTTCCTGAGCAGAGATAAGTGTGGTGTCAGCTCCCTTAAAAAAGGTTGACAACTCTGGGGAACCTTTCCTTTAAAAAGATCAACTTTGGGGGTTCCCCCCTAAAAAAAGCCCGACAACTCTGGGCAACCTGGGCTGGGGGGGGGGGCGTTGGGTGGATCTTTGCACCCTTGCGCCACATATGCTTAAGAAGGCCCCGTCTGGACCAACCCAAAGAACGCTTGACTTGACCTGGCCATGGCCCCAAATCAAGTCAGGGATGGAGCTAATGTGTAATAAGGATTTTTAAAGCAAATTAAACATTCACCTGGGATGGGGAAGAAGGAGGCAATGCATTTCCTTCTCTTCTGACTGCACTGCGAGCAGGAGGGTTCAATCTTGTTGGTAAGCAGAGGATTATCATGTTGGGATCTGGTGACTCTACGGGGAACATCCTAGCGAGGCACCCCTGCAGCCAGCAGGATATTTCCATTGCATGTGCTCACCCATAACTCTGGTTGGTCCCAATTCTGCCTTGATCACCCACCTTTAAATATATATATTTGAAGACCTATTATTTGCTCAAAACATGCTTTAACATGTATTTTTAACTGTTTTAGCTGAGCATTGCATTCTGAAAGTACAAATGCTGATGGATAACATAGCTACTATTGGCACATTAGCCAGTAAGGTCTGGATCAGGTCATTTCGCATGGGAATTTGCGGAGATTGAAACTTCTCAAGCATCCCTGCACCTGAATAGAGCTTGTTGGAATAAAGAGACTCTTGCAGCCTGAGCCTGTGCATGTTCCCCCAGAAAGAAATCCTCTATATTCAATGGAGTTTACTCTGAAGCAAGTGTGGGTTTCCGTATTCGTGGTTTAAATAGAATGATTTTTTGTTTTTGTTTTTAATGGTAATTTCCAGAACAGTAAATCAGGTCGAAATTATACCTGTCAGTCACTGAGCTGTACGTTCTAATCACAGAATAGAGACATGGGAGGTGGGGGAAGGAGTTTATGTAATGAGTAGGGGTCATGCTTATACATCTGAAAACAGAATTTGAAAAACTTCGTTTTTAATGTATTGGATGTTTGTTTGGGATAACTGCATTACCATTTGTATGCTTTATAAAATTAGAAAAGTCTGCTGATGCATTGCAAAAGTGCGAGCTATTTTTAAATGATGCAAATATTAATCAAGGGGCAACCTGCATCCATCTGGGAATCATTGACTAACTAGAAATCTTTACACTAACCTCAGTCATTGGTGCAAAAATAATGACAATATATAGAGCTAAGCTGGGGTGGGGGGAGAGAATAACGATTGCCTATTCCTATTTAATGCCTTGTGCAGTACTTTCCCCCACTCACTGGCTATTAGGATTAGCAGCAACATTGACACTTTCAAAGGTAGGGACGGAAAATAAATAAAGGAGTACAAACCAACAGCCCAGCAGCTGCGACTGACAAGCAAAAAAATTCAGCAAATACAGTGATGAGAAAAGCTTGACTTGCTCAAATTTTATTTTCTGCTGCAAAGTGCTGACAGTTTGGAGGTGCCCATAGTAGGACATCTTAATTCAGTTGACACACAGGAATTTTGCAGCTGAAGTTTGACACCCCCACCCCCCATCACTTCAGTTGCAAGAAAAGAGAGGCCAAGTTCACCCAACCCATATTTGAAGGAGCAGCTGAGGTGGCTACCCTCTCCTAGAGGAGAAGGTGAGGTTTTCTCTGCTTAGGAATGGGATAGAAGACAGTGGAGAAAGGGACAGAGTGTGCTGTCCTGTTTGCAGAAATGCTTACCTCCTCACTGGAAGAAATGCAACATCCTCACTGGAATTCTCATAACACCCCTCTTTATTTGAATTTTTTGGTGGAAGGGTTACATATACCCTTGACCAGTGTTCCAGGCACATGTGATCAGAAGTGGGTGTGGCCATCAGACAGTCCTGCACATACTCTCTCACACCTAAGACATATATACCCCAGCACTGTGTTTATTTCATTTATTTTCCATTGCCGCCCAGATTGATGAGTTCTTTAGCAAGTAGAAACATTGGTTCGGTGTTGGGGTGGTGGTGGTCAGACCTGGTGCTTGGGCTGGAGGTCAGCCACCCCTGTATTATGTCATTCTAGCTAAATATATCTCCCCATTTATTTATTTAAGTATTTATGAACTGCACTTCCATAAAAACACAGCAAGGCAGTGTACATCATATAAAATTTCTTACATACATAAATCTTCTCATTGGACATAATAATCCACTCAGAAAAAGAGTAGAATGTCTGTTAAACAATCTCTTTGCCAGGAAAACCACAAGATGCTTAGATAACACAGCTGCATTGCTCTCTCTCTCTCTCTCTCTCTCTCTCTCTCTCTCTCTCTCTCTCTTGTGCGGGGGGGAGGGGGGGACCTTCCTAATTTTACCTTGCATGGGATCTGTAGCAACACAGTGTGGTGTAGGTAAACCAAAATGATATAGTGTTCACCACTAATGTGTGTTGTGTTATTAGGTATTCCACAAAAGGGGGAAAATTACAAAACCCCATTCTTTGAAAAGTATCTTAACAAGTTACTGTTTCACAAAGGTGTAAATTTAGACAGATGGTTTCCCAAAAGTGTACCAGTGGAAAAGATGTATAGACTTAAATGACAAAGATGTGCTTGTAGTCAAACACCATCACACTTTTCAAGTGTGTTCTTGTACCAAAATGCCCGATACAAGCTACATAGCCCAGGTGATATCCAACTAAGTGATATTCAGAGTAGACCCACTGAAACTGCCTTACATTTCTTAAACCATAATTGTTCTACGTGTAAATATGATAAGTTTGTTAGGAGTGTAGTTATCCCAGGCCACAGCTGGCAGCGTCACTGTGTGTAAAAGAAGGCCTAGAGGCAGGAGGAAAACTGTAGGCATCACCTGGAGGGTGTAGACACTTTCCAAGAGCCTGTTGGATTGGTTGGGTTGGGTAGGGAAACAGGGACAAGAATCCACTTTGGGTTGCATCTTTTCCATCCACCATGAAGTGCAGGGGATAGTGGCTCAGGCAGTGTAGCAGTGAAGAGACGGGAACAGTTCTGGAAATGCCCCCTGGCTTCAAACTAGAGTGAAGTTTGCCCGGGTATGGCAGTCAGAGGTTGGCAATTAGCTTGTTGCAGATCACTGTGGAAACAGTTTATAAACCACCTCGGGGCTTTCCGTCGAGTAAGCAGTGTATACATTTTGTTAAATAACCCAGCTCTATGCCTCTCCTTGCCTTTCCCTAGCTTGAGAGCCAGGGATTGAATTCTCTGGCTCTCCATTGTGTGAATCCAGAGCCTGTGCGAGACAATTCCCTTTGGATCAGTTGGCAGGACCCTAAATCAGATTTCCATGGTGAGCAGGACTCCTTGAGGTGATAACGTCAACTGAGGGAAGCTGAAACAGCACATCTTTTGCAACTGGCTGTGTCTTCACATCCGGCTACTTACCACAATGTTGCTCACCTGGTGGGAGGCAGCAGAGGAGGTGGGACCTATGGGGCAGGCACAGGCTCTGAAGTGATTGCACCTGCTACATCTGGAAAGGCGCCCTTTGAAGGCAGCTTGCTGCTGTTGTTTTTAATTTGAAACTGTTTCAGCTGCCAGAACTTGCCCCTGCTGAGTTTCACATCAGGATCCGCTGACTTTGATGAGGGTAAGCTGGTCAATTTCCAGCCACTCTCCTGATAGCAATGAATTCTGCTAACAGATACAGGGGTTAGCAGAGGAGGAGGAGGAGCTAGGTATTGAATGGGGGTGACATTTCGAGTTATTCTCTTTGACCAATGTGAAGTTGGAGTCAAGAGTCGATTTGGGCATGAAGTACTTTGTGACATCCTTGCATTCATCCCTTTTATATTTCTCAGCAGCTTCTGCTGTCTAATTTAATGGATTGGGGGATTATCTCTATTGCCAACAGGGGCAAAAGATTAGCTGAAAATAAGTGACAAGATGATGATACAATATTTGGTGTGTTCTCAAAGTCCCAGCACTTGAAATGCTGAGAGCCCCTGCCTTCATTAAAACAAAAATGTCTCTAAAACTTCTTTTTTGGGGGGGGGGGATTAAATAACTCCATAAAAGTTCAGAACTACTTTCATGTAAACTGTGTAAAGTTGCCAACTTATTTGGGGGGGGGCGCTCTTGTGCCTTTAACAACTACATAAAAGGCAGAAATCAGCAGGAGTTTCAGAAGTGGAAAATGATTGGTCTTGCTGATTGTGGCTTGTGATGCAATTGTTTAAGACAGAAGAGAACTGCCAGATGACAGCTGACCATCTGCAGGCAGTCTGGTCACTGATCTCCAAGGCTATGGTGTGGAAGTCTTTTCTGTTAATGTCTAGTCATTCTGGCTTGAGATTGTAAATTTCACTGTATTGCACCCCAGCAACTGCAAAAGGACAATTCATTTTCAGTAAAAAAAGAAAAGAAAAGTGAATGGTGAATCTTAAGTATCAATATATTCACATCAAGTGCATTACATTAAGAAGGTGTCTAGTATTGTCCAGCTTGCTGAGTAGCATTCTCCTATATATTCAAAGTTATGAGTTTTAGACCCTACTGCTTCAGATATATACAGGGGCTCAAAACAGCACTGGCTCCTGGTTTGAGGGGACTGTCAGCATGATGCTCCCCCCCGCCCGGGACTCCTGTTTTATTCTTGACATGTTCACTGCCGTGGGCTCCAATATGGACACTCGCTTCTATTAGAAAAGAAACTACCACCTTCAGTACTTGCAATTTTAATGGGTCTGATTGGGTCTTTGGGGTTGAAATGCGAAAGAAGTTATTGTACATTACTTTTGAGGTGAGAGATCTCCCACTTCCCATTATCCCAACACGAGCCGTCCCACTGCAGCTAATAATAAGACTGTAGGTTCAAGCAATGCAAGTAGGATACCTCCTTGTTCTGTATTATTAATAATATTGGCAAAATCTGTGTTGGCCTGCGTTGAAATTATTCTGGCATATTAATATTACACTTTGTATGTGTCAAAGGGGGAAAACTCCCATTTCCTCCAGGTCAATTAGTCTGCTGTTGTAATGGGCTGGTAATGGCGTCTCCACAGAGTTTTGTTGAAATTACTTTCTCTTCTCTCATCACCTCACAATTTAATGGTACAGGAGTAGGGTCCTCATAGACATGCCTTGCAGTTACCATACATCATTGTGAAAGGGGTGTTCTGCTATATAAACTTTCTCTCCTTCTGACCTTTTAAAACACCCTATATGAAGTCATCACTTAAGCAAATAGAAAGGTATTGTCAAGTTGGTGCGATGGGGGAGGGACGAGTGGTGGGGGGGAGGCTTGGAAGGGAACTTATAGTATAGCTTTTGTGGTTCTTGCAAAACCATTAAAGTTATGAGGAAATCTCAGAGCCATTTCTCACATTTGAAAGATATGAATGCAGAGGCAAATACCTTGCTGGTTCTGAAGAGATCTGAAATCGCATTCTGGAGTGAATGCTAATATAGGCATCTATCATGCAAATGGAGAATTGCAGATCCAACTTCAAGAGTGTTGGTCTGCTCTCTTGACACTTGTCTCTTCTCTCCAAAAGCGAGGTCAGTATTAGAATTGGCATTTCACATTTTCATACATGAATAATGGCCAAACATGCACCTATGTGCCTTAAAAGCAATGGCCTGTACAATTTAAAATAAGAAGAGCCTGCTGGATCAGGCCAGTGGCTTGTGGAGTCCAGCATGCTGTTCTCTGCGGGAAACACACAAACAGGACCTGAGCGCTCTCCCCTCCTGTGGTTTCCAGCAACTAGTATTCAGAAGCATACTTGACAGTGGGGGTAAATCATAGCCATCATGATTAGCAGCCATTGATAGCCTTTTCTTCCTTGAACCATGGAGCATTGCAAGTGAGAAGGTGCAGCAGTGCTACTGTTACGCAATCACAACCCTTAACAGCACGACACAAGCATTTGACAAGCCAATCCTAAATGTTTTAAACCAGTATAGTATAACAGCATTTGACCAGTGGGCATGTACCATTTTCATGTACCTATATGTCATCAGAGTAGGGGTGTGGCACAAAGCTGAATGGAGACACGATACGACAGAGGAAAGTTTGGGCAATAGGCTGCAGTCCTAAACATGCTGATTCAGAAGTAAATCCTATTTAATTCAATGCCGTTTACTCCCAGGTAAATGGGGTTAGGACTGCAGCCTTAATCCTGCAGCAGTTACCATTGCAGAGCTGGTCCAAGGTGACTCAGTGACCTTCACAGCTTCATGGGGGATAAAGCCCAGTTCTAGTCTTAGCCTGTAAACACACTCTGCATTTGTAGCCTATGACGTCCCCAGAGAATCTTGGTCACTATAGTTTGCTAAGGGTGCTGTGAATTGTAGATGTGCGAGGGGTAAACTACACTTCCCAGGATTATTTGAGGGAAGCAATGTTTTTTAAATGTAGAGTGTGTACACAGCCTGATACACTAGCTAATCTACGAGATACTCACTACCACTATAGTGGCTAAGAGACTGAGATATAAACATGGGGCTTCCTGATTAAGTCTTGCATATATAATGAACACTGTCAGTAGTCTTAGGCAAGCTACTACCTCTCAGTTGCTTCATACAACATGAAAACAATCATACTGATACACTTTACCCACCCCTGAGGCAAGGGGAGGTAACTGCCTCGGGTGGCAGGATTCACAAGGGTAGCAGATCCAGATGTGGATTTTTATTCCTTCCTTGTTCCCCATCAGGGAAGGGGGCGCCATCTTGTGGTTTGCCTCCAGTGCCAACATGTCTTGGGCCAGGCCTACTGCCAGATATTTTCTCCAGCAGAAGCCGCCCAGCTGCCGTTCCCTTCACCCCCTTCTCCCAACCCAGTCCCAATGATTTAACTATGGGCCAGCAGATTTAGATGCAGCAGCAAAGCAAAGGTGATGTAAGCCCTCCCTATGGCCAGATCACCCCACAACGCCCCACTGAGGGTCCTTCCTCAGAGCGCAAGGCATCAGAGCAGCTGGAAGTGAGTACTGCAGAAGCCCAGGACTCACTCTGTGTGCTTCCTCAATACTTGCAGTGTAACATTTGGGTAGCTGTGTACAAAAAAATTGCAGAATCCAGCTTGCCAAAGAACAGCCACAGACCCTCCAAGAATCCCTAGTTTCCCGGGAAAGTCCCAGATTTACAGAAGTTGTCTCGGTTTCTGATTTGATCCTGGAATGTCCCACTTTTCCTTAGGACATTCCTGTTTTCATCTGAGAAATGTTGGAGGGTATGGAGTTATCCAACCCCTGAGCCATCTGAAGGCAGCCCTGTATAGGGAAGTTTTAAAAAAAATGTTTAATGTTTTATTATGTTTTTATATATATTGGAAGCTGCCCAGAGTGGCTGGGGCAAGCTAGTCAGATGGGCAGGGTATAAATAGTAAAATAATAATAGTTGTTGTTGTTATTGAATAGGACGTCCCTATTTTCACCAGAAAATGTTGGAGCCATGTCATCAAAGTGGGAACATGCACACTTTGATGATTCCTCATCATTACACACAATACATTATAGATAAGGATGTGAACCAAGGCTGTTTACGCACCATATATTTAAAAGCACATCCTCCCCAAGAGTCTTGGGAACTTGTAGTTTACTCCTCACAGAACTACAGTTCCCATCACCTTTTTTGAGCAACAGTTATCAGGATTTTTGAAGTGCCAGGGAGCAGGAGAATGAAGTGTGCTGTGGGTTAAACCACAGAGCCTAGGACTTGCCAATCAGAAGGTCGGCGGTTCGAATCCCCATGACAGGGTGAGCTCCCGTTGCTTGGTCCCTGCTCCTGCCAACCTAGCAGTTTGAAAGCACGTCAAAGTGCAAGTAGATCAATAGGTACCGCTCCGGTGGGAAGGTAAACGGCATTTCCGTGCGCTGCTCTGGTTCGCCAGAAGTGGCTTAGTCATGGGGGCCACATGACCTGGAAGCTGTACGCTGGCTCCCTTGGCCAATAAAGCAAGATGAGCGCTGCAACCCCAGAGTCGGCCACGACTGGACCTAATGGTCAGGGGTCCCTTTACCTTTATAGGAGCTGTTTCACAGATGCACTTCTACAGGATTGGGATAACCAACTCGTACCCTTAAAAGTGCTTGTTCTAGGCAGCTTTCAGGAGTGTAGTATTTATAACAAGGTCTGAGAACCTGGGCTGTCCCTCCCCCAGTGTTCTTTGGCTCAGCACAGGAAGCATTGCCAATGGTTAGAGAAGATGGGAGGTGTAGTCCACAGGCTCCCCACGCCTGGTTTTAGCAAACTGTGGTGTAAAGAGATGATTTAAAACCAGCAGCAAGGAAGCAGGAGACTCTGCCACTCAACAAAATGACTGCTTGCTTGAGTTGGGCCCTGAACCCATCTGCATATCCTCCTTCCCCCCACTCCCTCTGGAGGGAAGAGTTGGATCTGAATACACAGACACACACTTACGCATTCTCACACAGAACACACTAACTTGTCCCCAATTAATCTCGTACCTTCGCATGCATTTTAATTGTAAGCCACTTTGGGGGAAACTAATTTTGGCTGAAAGGTTTGGCACAACTATAATTAACAAATAGAAAAGCAGAGAGGGGGGAACATTGTTGGAGTGGGACCTCTGGTTCCCAGTCCTTTGAACCCTGAGCTAAACACCAGGCATGATGCTGGATAATGAGACTTAACTAGCATGTAGGGTTCTTGGGAAAGAGGCAATTAGTAGGTTAATGGCCTATCAGTAACAAACAGAGGGAGCGGCTCACAGAAACGAGGGCAGGGGACAATATTTCCACAGGTAATTTAGTCGCATAGCCCTGAAGCAGACAATACATACTTTTGGCAGTTTGATAGTCACAGTTTCCTTTTGGCATTCCTAGAGGAAACAGAACTGTGAGCTATGACTCCCCACCTGCCTGGCATAAAAGCTACCACAATTTCCATTGGTTTCATATCTCTAGGTCACAAATGCTCCCTGTGTGATATAGAAAATAAAATAAAATAAAAATGTGACGGGGGAGAGAGAGAAAGAAAATACCTGTTTTCCTAGAACAAAACAAACCACTGGCTCTTGTTACCTGCTACAAAGAGGCGGCAGAAATAACTTAAAAAAAAAAAATCCGGGTTGTGCTGGCACTCGTATATAAGATACAGATTGATTGATCTCTTTAATCTAATATTTGTTCATGGGGTGGCTGTTTTCTTTATTGTGGTGGCACCTGCTAGTGCCGTTACAGTGAAAGGCTTACTGTATTTCCATTATGAGTGCCAGTTTGGGGCTTTAATATCTCAGCAGGTTTGCACTGCTTTGGGCTAAAGGCCAGCTTAGATGTTGTCAATCCACAAGCACTTAAAAAAAGAGTGAGAAGGGGGGAAACCCACACATTTTATTGCTTCTTTAAAACCAAAACGTTGAACTAGTGAGGGAATGGGAAGCAACTGAGAGAAGATGGATTTCAATAAAGCAACCGATAAAAGCATCACTTGCATATTCTTCTCAAAGTGAATACGTATCACCTTGCACATTGTCATGGGGGCTGAGCAAAGGATGACAAATCATGCAATATCTATAATCTGTATATATGAAATCTGTTTCCCAGCATTGCATCTCACTCTTCCAACATTCTGTCACACACCAGTGTGACCAAGAGAAGGAAACCCAATATGATCTTAGCTTCATTTTCAAAAGCTGGGGACGTCACACCAAGGTAAGGTGCAAGTTTTAGTAGAGGTGTCTATGTGTACACTTTTTCTTTACAATTTGGTGCTCTTGTACAACAAACCTGCTCCCATTTCCCCAAAATGGAATTTTTGCAATAAATCTTTGCATGCTCTGCACAGAAACACACAATGAGAGGCAGCAACTTAGTGTATGGGTAGAGGGTAAGTAGTCACTTTCAGGTCATCTGTTTATTGAGTTTCACCCTGATTTGTTTGTGGGGAGATCAAACAACATCAGCTGTTCACTGAGCATTTATTCCAGTTTTCTGTGGAAAGATTAGACAGCATTTTGTCAAGCATAAGTTATCCTGCACATTTCAATGCCATTTCCCCATAGCTTTTCCTATTGTATCACAATGGTCCACAAGCTTATGCTTCGGCACACATCTCACAATAATAATGGTGAATGTTTTGCTGGCATTGCACGAAAACACAACCAGGAGTTTGCTTGGTAGACAATGCTTTAACCCATTCCAGTAGTTCCAAATGGCTGTGAAGCTAGGAAATCTAAACATTTGACCATTCTTGTTCTCAAGAATCCAACAGTTCATGTCAGGTGAAAACCAAAAAGTGAAGGCATCTTCTTTTATTTCAAGCTCAATATTAAGTATGTTTACTCAGAAATAGGTCCTATTGAGGGCAATGGGTTCCTATAGCCAGGTGTGCCTATGGTGAAGGGACACCTGTGGCCTCCAGAGGTTGGACTCCAATTCCCATCAGCCCCAGCCAGCACGGGAAATGGTCAGCAATGATATTGCAGTAACAGGAGGGCCAAAGGTTGCAAACTTCAGGTGTATAGGTCTGTTGCCTTAGGAAGAAGAGAGGAGAAGTGGCTGGTTGGAGTGGGGGCAGGCAGGTGGACAGGCAGTGACTGAGCAGCCAGGTGAGCTGCTTGTGCACCGCCAGCAGCTTCTGGTGTGTCTGTAGAGCCCTCTTGCCGTCCCACCCTCTTGCCCTCCCTGTGGGCTCAGTGTGTTGCACAGTGTGCAAGGCGGAGCAGCTCAACCTTGCCTCTCAGTTAGCCCAGGGACGGTCTCGTCACTGGTCACGAGAAGAACGGGGCGGTTCCCCAGCCCCAAAGGGCCAGCCCTGGGGTGGATTGGCTCCCTTCGGCTCTGGAAGATGGCAGGAGCTCAACCACGTGGCCTCGATGAGAGAGCCTGTCATGGGGACGACTGGTTGTGCCCCTTCAGAATTTTGCACCCAGGGCAATCACCCCTGTGCCCACCAAACCATGTCACTGTTTCCAAACCATACCCTATTTCCTCCCCATTTCACCATCTGCCCACAAGGCTCTCCAGCCACCATGACATCTCCTGGGTTTCCTTCTGTGGTGCTTTGTCACAAGGGCTTCAGTTCAGTAAACAGCAGAAACACACCACTGTCGGTGCTGCCCGCCATATTGAAAGAGGGGAGGTCATTCCACAAAATAGGCACCACTGTGGAGGATGCTAGCTTCCGTATTACTGTATGGTAGGATTCCACAGGTCAAAGCAGAGCCAACCAGACCCCCCCCCCAAGTATTGTAGTGATCTAGCAGGCCTACATGGAGAAAGACATTGTTTCAGGTAACCTTATATAAGTCAGTGTCTTGGTCCAGTTTGTCTAGTATTGTCCACACTGCCTGGTGGTGGTTCTTCAGGATCTCAAAGAGGGGACTTGCTTCAGCCTTTCCTGGAAACGCTGGGGATTGAAGCTAGGACCTTCTGCATTCAAAGCATGGGCTCTACCACTGAGCTAGAGCTCAGCTGATGTAGATATTAGCTGACATACCCAGATTCCTCCTCTCAAAAAAACCCTCTCTAAAACAGAGAAACGTTTATAGATTTCTCCTTTCCTTGGAGCTTTCCTTGTTCCATCACTGGAATCTTCGAGGGCTTTTTTTTTAAGAATGCAATTCCATACTGTAGTAAACCTAAATGACAAAAATCATCAAGCATATGTTGCCTAAGCCATATAAATATGCATGTATGTTAAAAACGTGGCAGCAGGCAGGTGCACAGGAAATCTTCATAAAGTTAACATCTACTGCAGTGGTAATAAACTGACGTTATCCATTCAAATACTGGTTGGGTTTTTGCGAACATTTTGCCACCACTGTGTGTTTTAGGCAGCTCTACTAATACTCAATAGCATCAAGCTGGCATTTCTCTCTGTCTCTCTCTCTCCCTCTCTCTCCCTCTCTCTCTCTCCCTCTTTCCCTGTAACAAAGGGATAGAGGGAGTTTATTAAAGTATAAATGCCATTTTCATCTTGCAGCATTAACTGTGTTGTGGGTATCCCAAAGGTACTGAGCCAGTCAAAGCAAACAGCTGTGCCACCTACTTGCAACAGTTGTACACCCACCACAATGCACCAGTGGGAGGAGCAGGTTAAAGAAAGCCATAAAGCTGATAGTGTACCTCACTTAGCAGTTTTCTTTCTAGCTCGAGGGAAATTTCATCCCTTTCGAGAATAGGCAACGTATGTGGAGCTCATAGCACTGAGTATTCTTTTGCAACTCCTCTCCTATAAACCACCTACCGCATTTTTATGTTCCACAATCACATGCACCAAAATAATGTTTAGCAAATTAACATCAAGCTAAATAAAAGGCATATCAACCAACTTAGCAGGCAGCGTTATGTTCTTCTGCATGGAGGGCATGGTGTTATTGCTAAGCTAAGTTTCTTGCTGCTTCCTTGGGGGGGGGGGAATATGCCGATTTGTTTTGGAAAAGAACGCATGCGAAACAAATTTAACAGTAAGAGTGACTGTGCATCGTCAGGAGCAATGTCCCAAATGGAAATATGAGAATAAATATCATTAGAGCATGTCCAGATGGTGGATTATTATTACTTTCTTTTTTCTTTTTTTTTCAAGAGACAGTTAGGTATCACTCCACAAACTGAATGTGCTGCCAACTCCATCTTTCACCAGCTCCTGCCTGCCTCACTCTTCACTGTCTGCACCTTGGCAATAGGTTGGGGGTAGTGCAGGCTGCTCAGTAAGAGTGGAATGATGAGCAGAAAGGAGTGCATTCAATTACAGTGGGTTGTATTTAATTAAGTTTTACTCAGTGTACACCCATTAAAATGAATGAACTTGACAAATCCACCAATTTCATTGGGTTTGCTCTGAGGAAAACCTAGTTGAATACCACCCGCTGCACTCACATTGCCAGTTGTCCTGTTCCTTTGGTTTAGTACAGGAATCATATCATAGAATCATAGAGTTGGAAGAGACCACAAGGGCCATCGAGTCCAACCCCCTGCCAATCTGGAGTTGCCAATCTGGTGGTGCCCGGCTGTTGTTGGATTAGAACTCCTATCATCCCTGACCATTGGCTAGTTGAGGCTGATGGGAGCTGGACTCCCAACAGCAGCTGGGTGGCAACACATCAGCTGCCCCAGGTTTAGTACACAGACTATTAGAGGGAATTTTACTAATGCTGTCAACAATTCACAAGATCAAGTTTTCCAGAGTGCCATTGATGAAAAGGTTCAAATAAAATTCCTCTTATGTTTCTGAATGGTGTTTGAGGGCAGGATCTGCATATCAAGGGATATGTCCTATTATCCTGGCCCTCTGACAGAAACTGGTACTACTAGCACATTCAGAAAGGTTTAAGAAGTGTTATGCTATAGTACAGGGTGCTTCTAAATGTCTTCTTAAAGGTTAGGACCAGCAGAGCGACCAAAGGGTTTGTGTTTCTGCGATCATTCACTCACCTGGCTATCATTCCTTAAGCAGAAACATTAAGCCACAACCATTTTAATTCCTTTCTTCGTATCTTTCCTGCAGTAGCTGCCTGTGTGACAGTATGAGATAACTCAATTAGTACAAGGAGATAAGGGTATATTAGAGTCCTGCGAGGATAATGTTCCTAAACTTAGTCCCTAATGCATACAAGGATAATGGTAAGATAAAGCCCTGGTTAATTATATTGAGTAGGCAGCAGGAAAGTCACAACTAATCATGCTGTAGTTAAAAGTTTCTTTCTTTTTTTAATACTGGTTATGTGGCTCCAATTATTCTCCCTGAATAAAGCCAAACCCAGAATATTCAAATGATGCTTTCTCTACTTTCCATGCCAAAAACCCAGTTTAAGCAATTTTCACATACCATTGTTTGCTAATCTAATATTGTTAGATCTACTGTATATTCAATCACCAACCAGTGTGGTGTAGTGGTTAAGAGCGGTAGTCTCGTAATCTGGGGAACCAGGTTCGCGTCTCCGCTCCTCCACATGCAGCTGCTGGGTGACCTTGGGCCAGTCACACGTCTTTGAAGTCTCTCAGCCCCACTCACCTCACAGAGTGTTTGTTGTGGGGGAGGAAGGGAAAGGAGAATGTTAGCTGCTTTGAGACTCCTGAAGGGGAGTGAAAGGCGGGATATCAAATCCAAACTCTTCTTCTTCTTCTAAGGAGCTCAACACAACAACAACCCTGTGAGGTACGTTTGGCTAGGAAATAGTGTTGGGCCCAAGGCCACCCATTACGCTGGATGGTTATTTGAACCTGGGTTTCTTCAGTCATCTTCCAACACTCTAACCCAGGGGTAAGAAAACCATTGCTCTACCAATGATGCTGGACTACAACTCTCATCATCAATTCCCATCATTGGCCTATGTTGGCTGTAGTTGATGGGATGCCATTCAGCCCTAGTCCAATACTCTAACCAGCATTGTCTTCTATAGACTTTCTGGCAAGAGAAATATGTCCCTCTTCCTGCATCCTGTTGAGGCGAGAGAGAGAAATGGGCAGCCCAGACTAGTTTTGGCTCTGGTCCTGCCACAGCTGGCTTTGATCCTGCCCTCTGCATTTGCTGTCAACAGATCATCCCCATGGAATGAGGTTCCTTCCAAACAAAAGGTGTCTCCTCACCCAATCATGGGATACCCTCTTTCAAATCTACACATGAATGGTATCAAAGGCAGAGCATGGGGCTGTAGTAACTGGCTATAACAGCCAGATAGCACTTACATTCTTGTTTCTCAGGTTTTTTTGGCAGTAATGTATGTATCTGGTTTAATGTTCTGGGGCTCTTTATATCCCAGTCCTAATGTTTTGGTGTGTTTTTCACTTTTTGTCAGGAGGCTAGAGTAGCAAGTCCTACATATTTCATACAGGACTGCCAAGGTCAGCCTTGCAAGACTTGGGTAGGTTTTTTTTGGGAGGGGGGAGTGTTGTACCTGCTCTGCAATATGTAGTATCTTCACAATTTGATATCAACCTTTGAATCATGAACTTCTTTGAGCTTATGCTCAACCTTCACTTTTTAAAGCGGTGCAAGTGTATTTAACAGCAAGTGTGCCTTTGGCTTATATTTTCCCACCTGATATTTGCTGACACCAGGCCTTTTAAGCTGTTTCTCTCCACCCACCCCAGTTCCTTCTGAATTTTGTATTCATCCTCCCCAAACCAAAGAGCATAGAGCAAATATTCTTTGTGATTTAAAATAATTAAGATTCTTAACACCTTGTATAATTCCAGTTGCCCTCTCTTGTACCTTCCCACTTTCCATAATGCCTTTTTCATATTAATGGGACATGCGTCAGACACTGTGTTCAAAATGTGGCCTTCTAATCAGCCTCTTATGGAGCAAGAAAGTAATTTTAATTGACCTTTGCTCCTGCGCTCTATTTGTACAGTGAACCATTTCATTTGTTTCTTTGACCGCTGGTTTAGACTTTTATCCACAACTGCAAGTAAATGCCAGTACTTATCTACACGTCTATCTATCATTCCCTCTATTTTCGGTGCCTGGTCTGTGAATGCTGTCGTTTTGTAGCAAATGACGCTTCATGCATACAGCCAGGCTTACGGGAGCCCCAAGGTTTGCGGAAGGACAAATGTCTGTATATAGAACCCCAAAAGCAGCACAGTGAGAACTGGCCATGGAATGCTGAGTGGGATCATTTCTGTAGTGTCAAACAAGAGATGTGCACTTAAAAGTGATTGGTCGAGTGAACCACAAGGGGCGGGGCAGAGAAGGAAATGAAAAAGTAAGTGTGTGTGTGGGGGGGGGGGAATGGACTAAAATGGCTGGGATCCTGAACAGCCACATGCAACACTGCAATCTTTTGTTGCAGGGAGCACTTGTTAGCTTAAAGGTAAAGGTAAAGGGACCCCTGACCGTTAGGTCCAGTTGCAGACAACTCTGGGGTTGCGGCGCTCATCTTGCTTCATTGGCTGAGGGAGCCAGTGTACAGCTTCCGGGTCATGTGGCCAGCATAACTAAGCCGCTTCTGGCGAACCAGAGCAGCGCATGGAAACGCCGTTTACCTTCCTGCCGGAGTGGTACCTATTTATCTACTTGCACTTTGATGTGCTTTCGAACTGCTAGGTTAGCAGGAGCAGGGACAAAGCAACAGGAGCTCACCCTGTCACAGGGATTCGAACCGCCGACCTTCTGATTGGCAAGTCCTAGGCTCAGTGGTTTAACCCACTGTATCAGGTGTCAGAGTCTTTGAATGACCTGAACTCCCCACAGATGTAATCAAGACCTCTTTCACCCTTAATTTCACAGGAGCTTGAGCAGGTGTAGAGATTGCAAAAAAGTTGCTCAGGGCAGATTTACACTACACTCGTATGTCTGTGTTACATTAGTTTAGTTGTCATGATCTTTCCCAAAGAATCATGGAAATTGTAGTTAGGCTAGATGCTGAGAGATGCTCCTAGATCCTAGATGCTCCTAAGACTACTATTGCCTGGGAAATGGAAAAGGTTTGGTCAAACAGATTGAGAATGCAATCCTTTACATGTCTACTCAGAAGTAAGTCCCGCTGAGTTCCTTGTGTTTTACTTCCTGATTGTACTTACTAAATATTAAGTCCCATTGAACACTGTGGGTCTTATTTCTGAACAAATCGTAGGGGTTTCACTGTATATTAAGTCTCAGTTATAGAAAAGCCTTTGGCTTAGTAGCAGAGCACATACCTTCAGACTCTGGCATTTTCACATAGGGTGCATAAACCTGTGGATTTTGGTGTCTCTCAGTTTCTCATTCCCTCCAAACTTGAGTTCAGTTTGCATTAATTTGCATTTTTAAAAGCACCTTCATGAAAACGCACTAGCATTTTAGTACACATTTCTCCTAATATACAATTTTTATGAATACAATTTTATCTAATATACAATTTTTGAAAACATGTTTCTCTAACTCTATGAACTTGCTGTAGACATTTTTTTGGTTGAAGAACTGTGTTGCAAAATTTGGAGATTTGGAGGAATAGCTGCATTTCAGTTCACAGAGTATCAGAAAGTGTGCAATAGGTATTGAAATGGGAACTGGTTCCTGGTAAGAACGCCTTTGCCTTTGGTGCTGAGGGCTCAATGCCAGTCAGACCAGAATGTTGGGCTAGCTGAAACATCTGATTCTCTACAAGGTAACTTCTTACGTTCGAATACTGAAGTGCTCAACCGCCCCCTCTCTTGTTGACTGTGGAACTAAACTCTCCTCTCCTGGAATCTTTTGCAAAACAATGTGTCCGTTAATTGAGTTGTAATAGTAAACTTACAGGTTGTAAAGATGCCCAGATTTATTCTACTTTTATTTACATTATTTATAAGCTGCCTTTCAGGGCAAGCCCTCCCTAGGGTGTCTGCGAGAGACTCAAAGGCACTTTTCCGTGTGTGAAAATGAACTCACACTTTAACAGGGACAAAGGGCTTTTGTTGGAGACTAGAACAATCTCCACCCCCACCCCCACCACCCCTGGTATTTTTTAATGGCCTGTCCTAAATATACTTCCTTAGGATAAAATCCCAATGTATTCAGTGAGGCTAACATCTTGGTATATATGATTAGGACTGTGGCACTGAGAGCTGCTCTTGTTGTTTTCTTTACTGTAAACAGAATGCGCTCTTAGGTCCCAGGAAGACTGTCCAGCGGAGAAAAACATGTAGACGCTTGTGTATACTTCCATTCCCCTCGCTTCAACAAACGCTGATCTTTTGCTACAGGCATTAAACATTAATGCAATATTTTTCCAAGGGGAGAGGTGAATTGACTCTTCTCACATATGGACTCATATTGTAAAAGTTTTTTCTTTTTTTAGTGTTTGTTATGTTTGTTTATCAACTGCAGTTGTTTGGTGTTTCTGTTATTAGAGGTAAAAATGAAGATTCTGGGCCTTCCGGGTTGGCGCCCCCAGCAATGGCGGAGCTCCTCCAATCGGGAGGAACTTGCTCTGTGGAAAGTTGGGTCTGAACCGCCACAGTGAAGGCGGAGACCCATTGAAATCACAGGCGGAAGAAGCTTGTGAACCTGAGATTTGGCTGGCACCTTTTGCACCTCCCCTACTCGCGGGGAAACCCTGTTTTGGGGATCCGGAGCGACGTGGGGTGAGTGGCGCGGTGCTTTGAATCGACCGCTTCTTTCACGGAGTGAAGCCGCATTGCTGTTGCCGGAGAGCGCTGACTTTTTCTTGTGGACAATTGGATTTTAAACAACAACCCGTGAGTAAAACGGAAAATTGGATCTTTAAATATCTTAATTTGGCATCGAACGGGGAAGGTTCAAAACAGGAAGTCCGCCTTCCCCTTTTGTAAATAGACTGAAGCAAAGAGCTTACAAGTTAAGGTCTCAGAAAGCCTTATGTAAAGGATTAAACTTCCATCGATTGAAATTATTAGACCCCCCTTGGAAGCAGGAGAAGAGGGGGGAAATTTTTGACTGTGTATCCTGCAGGAGAGAGTGATTAAAATTAAATTACTACTGCTCTGAACCTGGGAACGGGCTCCCAGTGATTGACGTTTTGGGAGAGTTCATTGACAGCGAAGAGAACGGATGTTGACAGTCAGTTAAATAAGAGAAATATATTGTTTCCATTGTCCGCTTCTGTGTTTAAAAGGGAGAAAAAGTATCTGAAAATTGAAACTATCTTTACTTTTTGATCTGTGTTGGAAAAGATTGATACAAGTGGAGACTGTTCCCCTCTAGAGGGAGCTTTTGAGACTGTTACAAGAGTGGAGCTGGGAAATCTCCAGCTGCTTGATAAGAACTGTGAGAACTAGAGATTGACCTTGGATATTCAAGAATGTCGACAGGAGAAGCCTCCTTTGATCTCAATGTTATCAAACAGTCTCTGGGCTTCTCTTTCTTTGCAAATCTTCCAAGCCTGAAAGCTGATACAATTTTAAAGTCCTTTTCCTCTAAATTCCAAAACTTGGAAAATTCTTTAGTCAAAAACTCAGCTAAGTTGTCTTCTTCCACTTCTGGTATCGCCCTTATCCTTAAGTTACTCTCCCGGTTCCGCAGTTCTATCATAGAAAGATAGGTCTGGTGTTCACCTACTTGTTTGCAGAGTGGTCTTACCTCTTGTTCTAAATTTTCAAGTTTTTGGCTAGTGTCCTCAGCCAATTTCCGATTTTCTACTGTGGCCTCCGTCAACTGCCCAATTGCTTGTACGTTCTGTGATACTTGTCCAGTTAATTTATTTAGACATTCTGTATTTTGATCAATTTTAGCTGTTTGCTCATCAGCTTTCTTGTCCAAAGATTCCAGTCTCTTGTCCAGAGATTCCAATTTTTCATATATTTTCTCTAAAATAGAAGCAGTTGCTCCTGAGGCCATATCTTCAAATTGTAACTGCTCAGTTTCTCCCTCCCCTGCCTGTGGCAGAGAAGCAGCTTCTTCCTCTGAAGGCAAAGTAGGTACAGATGATCTACGTGTCTGCAAGGCTGAGGTTAAAGTTGTTAAAGTTGTTTGTCTAGTTCTTCCCCTTTTTCTTGCGCCACTCATTCCAGAGTTATCTAAAAGTCAAGGTCAAGCTGAGTTGTTCCCATGAGAAAGCTGCAGCCCAGAGGAAAACAGTCAAACAGGAGGTCGGGAAAAGGAAAGTAGAATAATGTCACTGCTGTAAATCCCCAAATCCTCTAGGGGGAGCTTAAAATGTCTTCAGGGAAGACTCCAATTCTAGTAAAATTATTAAAATCAAATTTAATGTCCCAGAACCTTCAATAACAGGTTTTAAACAGAGTTAGTGTTGACAGCCACATTGTTTCAAACAGTGCATACTGGTGTTTCAAATGATGTTTCAAAATAGCAAGTCCAAACCCCCTCAGATTGTTGCAAATTTTAATTCACAGTAGCCAGATCTTGCAAACTGACAGCTCAGTCTCAGGCAGCTCCAGCACCTGGGTTTCTCACTCAAATTGTAGTTCCAATAGAAGAAAGGTATCACGAAGTAAATAAAGGGAAAAAATCAATTGCTTAAAGTCCTTATTTCATTTAAAGGAAAGTTCAGTGGGTGCTCAGATCAGTTAGGTTAAAAGTTCTTTCTATGCCCCCACTCCTCCAGCTCTTTGCTTTGAAGTTCAGTGGCAGCGGAAGACGGACTTCCTGTTTTACGTCACTCCGCTTTCAGCCAAATTCAGTATTTTTTAGTCTCAATTTTTTTAAAGTCCTTCTTTACTCACGGGTTGTTGCTTTTCCGAATCAGAAGTTTCCAGGAAAAAAGGTCAGCGCTCACCGGCAGCAGCAGCGCGGCTTCACTCCACAGATTGCGAAACGACTCACAGCGCCGCTACCCCCTCCACGTTCCGGAGCCCCTTACGGGGTTCCTTCAGCGTTTCAGGGGCCGCTTCTGGCGCCCGCCGAGTCCCGAGACCACAGGCTTTTGCTGCCTGTGGGTTTCCCGAATGGGTCTCCGCTTTGCCGTAGCGGACGACCCGGTTTCCACGGAGCTCCTCCTCACAGAAAGAAGAGGACCGCCATTGCCGTTCGCGCCGCCTCCGGAAGATAAGCCACTTGTTGGAACAGCTTCATAAAAAGATGGATGCTATGACTACTAAAATTGACATTTTGGAACCAAAAGTGAGCACCAATACAGAAATTATTCAGGATTTGGCACAGGAATCTATTTCAACAGGACAAATTGCTGAAAAGGAGAAGGAGAAAGTTGCTGTTGTCGAACCTAAAGTAATACAAGGGGGAGCCTTAGCCTTACAGAGGCAAATTGAGGACTACAAGTTGAGACCCTTTATGATTGAGACTAGAAAAAGTCAGATTTTGAAAGCCCTTCTCCCCACCGCCAGCCTGGCAAGCGGTCTCCATAGGAACGCATTAATTGATTTTCAATGCATTCCTATGGGAAACCCTGCTTCGCAAGACGAAAAACTCGCAAGAAGAAAAAACTTGCGGAACGAATTAATTTCGTCTTGCGAGGCACCACTATATAGAAATATTGAGTGATAGAAAAATGTTGGAAGGAAATTTTATGGCTTTAGCTGAAATGCTATAAGGAGTTAAGCTTAAATAAGTATACTAATTTTAATGGAAATAAGATTAAAAATATGTTAAGACATTTATATGATAGAAAATAGAGAAAGATGGAAAGGAATTGCTGAAACAATTAATGGAAGTGGAATACAAAGGGGGATGTGAGAGGAGGTCAATGATACAAGGGAATGAAAGATCAATATGGAAAAGGTATGATGTATGGTTTTTTTAATTGTTTTTGTTTTGTTTGGTCTAGTTTATTGTGTTAGTTTAATGTGTTAAGGTTGTGTTTTGTATTGTTTATGTATTGTATTGTTTTTTCTCTTTTTTGTTCTTTTTTCTTTTGTCTTCTTTCTTCCTTTTCTTTTTTGTAAGCTTTAAAAGTAATAAATATTATTTTTTTAAAAAATGAAGATTCTGATTTATTGAAATGATTAGTATTCATGAATATTTCTGGATTTACAGCTCTGAGGATCCATATTTTCTGAGCATACTCAGGCTGACTGCCACTGGTGTGACTGGAGGTCAGTTTACCTCAGAGGTGAGGAACTGCAGGCCCAGAGGCCACTTGTGGCCCTCGCTCTCTTTGACCCTCAGGATTCTCTGTAGG
This sequence comes from Podarcis cretensis, assembly GCF_951804945.1. NCBI lineage: Eukaryota > Metazoa > Chordata > Lepidosauria > Squamata > Lacertidae > Podarcis > Podarcis cretensis. The sequence goes on from NC_137181.1 coordinate 39,864,660, forward strand.
CCACACCTCCTCCGTAATCCAGACCTCTCATGGACTATTCCACACATTCCTCCAGTTGTTCTTGTTGTTGTTGTTTTTTAAAAGATATTTATTAAGGTTTTACAAATAAAGAAACATAGGTAATAGAAAAATAACACAGACATACAACAACAAAAAATACATCTAAAAAGAAAAAGAAAGAAAAAACAATAAAAACATTAAAAAGAAAGAAAAATCCAATTTTTAACTTCATAATTCTATAACCCTCTTTCTTGACTTCCTCACATCTCCCTTTTTTGTGTTCCCCTTTACACAATCGAGTTCAGCAGATCCTTACCCTCTTTCAAACCTCATTTATAATTATATGTTTCAGCCTATTATGTCTCAAATTTTTCTTCTCTTTTCGCATCAATTTTATATACCTTTGACATAATATTACTCTGGTCTTTCCCCCCTTTTCTTTTTTAATCATTTTTGCATACTCCTTTTAACCATGTCACTAATGCCATATTGTCTTTATATCCAACATCATTTTAACATTCAAACATTTTACAATGCTTCTGTAAATAGTCTTTAAACTTCTTCCAGTCCTCTTCCACCGACTCTTCTCCCAGGTCTCGGATTCTGCCGGTCATTTCTGCCATCTCCATATAGTCTATCACTTGCATCTGCCATTCTTCCAAGGTGGGCAAATCTTGTGTCTTCCAATATTTTGCGATGAGTGTTCTTGCTGCTGTTGTTGCATCAGTTGTTGTTGTTGTTTGCCTTGCTGAATGTGTCCTTGAACTGTTGTTGCTTGCCTGGAAGGAATTTTTTTATTTTGTTTCGATGGCTGGTTTTGACAGGGTACTACCGTATTTTTCGCCCCATAGGGCGCACCGGCCCATAAGGCGCACCTAGTTTTTTGGGGGGGAAATAAAGAAAAAAAATTATTCCCCCCCCCAAGGCGCGAGGCTGGGGCGGGGGAAGCCTGAGCTTCCCCCGACCCCAGCCCCCAGAACAGGCTGCTCTCCGCAAGCTGGGGGAGCACAGAGCTACCCGAAGCCCCGGCACGACTGCTGAGCACACCGGGGCTTTGGGATAAGAGGCAGCGCTGCGCAAGCCAGGGGAACCCTCCCACGGCTTGCGCAGAGCTACCCGAAGCCCCGGCACGACTGCTGAGCGCGCCGGGACTTTGGGATAAGAGGCAGCGCTGCCTCTTATCCCAAAGCCCCCGCGCGCTGAGCAGTCGCTTTGGGTAGCTTCGGGATAAGAAGCAGCGCTGCGCAAGCCAGGAGAGCCCTCCTGCGGCTTGTGCAGAGCTACCCGAAGCCCCGGCGCAACCGCTCAGCGCGCCGGGGCTTCGGGATGCAGGCAGCTCTGCGCAAGCCGGGGGAGCCCGCAGGGAACTCCCGCGGGCTCCCACGGCTTGCAGATAGCTTCCTGAAGCCTGGAGAGGGAGAGGGGTTTGTGCACACCGACCCCTCTCGCTCTCCAGGCTTCAGCGAAAGCCTGCATTCGCCCCATAGGACGCACACACATTTCCCCTTCATTTTTGGAGGGGGAAAAGTGCGTCCTATGGGGCGAAAAATACGGTAGCTGAATTATAACCTCATCAAATTGTAGGGTTGGAAGGGACCCTGGGGGTCATCTAGTCCAACCCCCTGCAATGCAGAAATCTCAACTAAAGCATCCATTACAGATGCCCATAAGCAAGAGTAATTTGAACCAAATTTAAACCAATATGCCGTTTCTCAGAAATGGAAAGTGTGTACTCCGAACAATCTTTCAGTGTATTTCCTCCCTTCCATCTCTTTAAACAACTGAAAACAGAGGTCACCCGTGCTATCCTCCCCGTGTTTGTTTCACAATACAGAAAGAGAGATAAAAAAATGAGTGCATAACTTCAATGGAAAATTGCAGGGAAGAAAACAATCATCTCTATGATGAGTATGAAAAATACAACAATCAAGTCTTTGTGGCAGAGTCAGCTACTTATAGAGTGTCCTTCCCAGATGCAGATGCTAAGGAGGAGCGGGAATATTTTAGCATGGACATTTCATTCCTACCACCAATGAGATCGCTGCCCGTAAAAATAATGACTCCAGACCAGATGTGGGTCAGCAGATTCCTGTCAGGCATCAGAAATATGAAGCCATATCCTCACATCTGTGAAAATAGTTTTCATAGAGCTGATTTACACCACTTGACAATCTAGCCTGCTTGTCTTCTTTTACTATTGCAACTCCTTGATACCACATTTCTCCCTCAAACCCCAGCCCAGTGTTTTCTGATCCCAGCTGAAAATGCATCTTGTGTTCAATATTAGGGAAGTCTGGTTCTTATTATTACCATTACATATCACATGTATCCATTGCTTCTCACAAAAGGATGTGCCAAAGTGACCTGCAAATCCATAAATACCAAAGAGCTGAACAATTATTATAAAACCAAATGCATTGCCGGGGGCGGGGGGCGGGGCGGGGGATTGATTCCTAAAAGTGCTCCTCCAATAATAACTTTGCATGTTGCTTTGCTGGGCGTAAAGATCTAAAAAGGACAAATCCTACCCCATCCCACTAAAAGATGAACACTATAAAACAGGCCAAAAATCATACCACAATACGATCCAAGTTAGCATCTGTCATGGGTGCTTTAGTTGGGATTCCTGCATTGCAGGGCGTTGGGCTAGATGACCCTTGGGATCCCACCCAACTCTACAATTCTATGATTATATGAACCAAAAGCCTGGGTAAATAGGAACGTCTTTGTCTGGTCCCTAAAAGCTGACAACAATGGGGCCAGGTGTGCTTCCCTGGGGAGAAAATTCCACAAATGGGGAGCCACTACTGAAAAAGCCTGTTATTGCCTTACCGCCCTCTGCACCTCCAGATGATGATAACTACAGCTCTAAGCTGCTGCAACACTCCAAACATGAAATAGGCAAGGTGAGGATCAGATACATTGCTGCGGCCGGCCCCTATCTTCGAAGTAAGGAAGAAAAAGACGGAACCTTAAACTAAAGAATGACGCAAAACAGGAATTCAGTTGCCATATTTTTAAATGATGACGTTAAGTTTCAGGGTGTGACCTGTATGACACATGCAAGAAGGAAAGGATAGCATATTTCCATTTCACGTGCACTTAATCATAGGTCTATTCCATCCTGGGATTTTTGTAGATTTCTTCTTTTTAAATCATATTTAAATTGTAGACATTTCCCCCTAAAGTACACATTTTGTATCCATTCTTCCTCTAAAATACACATTCTTGTATGCCTTTCAATGCATCAACCCCTAAAATAGACATTTTTGTGCACAACTGGTGAAAAAAAAATCCCAAAATTCAGAGGAGTGTGTAATCCAGCTAATAGCTGCATTGTAATCTGGGACTTCAGTTGATTTGCTTTAAAATGTGATCTAGATCACCTTCATGGAGTGATTCCATCCCATTTCATCCTCACAACAATCCTGTAAAGTTAGTTAGAATCATAGAACGGTAGAGTTGGAAGGGACCCTGAGGATCATCTAGTCCAACCCCCAGCAATGCAGGAATATGCAGCTGTCCCATACAGGGATCAAACTTGCAACCTTGGCATTATTAGCACCACACTTGAACCAACTGAACCTGAGAGATGGCATTTGCTCCTTGGTCAGCCAGTTTGCTTCATGGCAAAGTGGGAGATTTGAACTTGGCCTACTCTGAATCTTTAGCCGCTACACAATGCTGAAAGATGTATCTACCTGTCATTATTTACCTGTTGGATTATATATGCCTGTAAGAAATCTTACAAAGTTGTAATACCCAAATATGTGTTTTTGATTTGCGCACCGTGTCAGTGCTTTCGGATCACTGTTCCCTGCTATTTTTATACTTGTAAATCTTCAGCCTCAATTCGGCATGTGAGAGGGATAACTTTTTAAACACCCACAATATTTTCAGGACAGATTTGTACACACACACAGAGAGAAAACAAAGTTTACATGATCAGAGCAGAAACAACGGGCGAGCCAACATTTCTGAAAACTGAGGGAGAGGTGAAGCAACGTTTTAGCATGGTGGCATGACAACTTTACATTTCCTAAGCTGCTGTGTAGCTATTAGCATCATTGCTGCAGTCGATTGTCATGTTCTACTACCACGAACCTGGAAATGGTGTGTACTGGGTGTAATCTGGAAACCCCCCAACACCCTCAGTATTGCTGCTAGTCTATGAAAAAAAGAAATGGGGTTTGGGGGTGGGAGAAATGCCTCCGTTATTGCCTGCAGTAGGCTCTGAACATTGGCGTGCTATTTTGTTGATTGCTCTGCCCTCGGAGACAACACATTTGAATCCCATTTGCTGCAGGAGCAGTGCCAGTATGGGGATTCAGTGTCAGATCATCATAGGGTTACAGCCCTGCTGCTCCCATATGAAGGGCATCAAGAGAGCAGGGCTGATAAGCAGACAATGTGATCTAAAGAGAACTCGTGGAATCTGTTTTTCCCTTCTTTTCCCTTTTTCCCTCCCAGAAAGATAAAGGAGAAAAGAGTAGACCGATATAGGAGCACATTAGTTCTATTCAGAGATGTGCTCTAATTTTTTTCTATCTCTCATTCTCTCTCTCTCTCTCTCTCTCTCTCTCTCTCTCTCTCTGCTTAAAAAAAAAAAAAGCACCCACGGTGCCTGAATTCCCATTAATGCAAAGTTCAGATAAAGCTGATGAAAAGCAGCTGCCATCTTGATAGTTGCCATGGCAGATGGCATCAGCCTTTATGCTTTTATCAGTATTAGTATCAGAACACACTCTGTGTTCCAAGCTGAGATAAAAATCATTGAAGCTGTACCTGGAAGAGGCAGATCAACACGGCAGGTCCTGAACAGTTCTGAATCTTTTCATAACAGACTGCATGAAAGCCTGAGACAACACATCCTTGTTATTCATTAGTTCAGCGATGCTGATGGTATTTGGTAAACTTCACAGGCAGAGCATCTTTTCGAAAGAGCTGTTCCCTCCCATCCTCCTCCTCTCCCTCCTCCGAAGAAGGTTCAGGCTATGTGTTTATGTGTGTGGAATATATCTCAAACATACAAAACACTACAGTGATTGGGGGGAAGATTATGAGCACTATGTGCCCACTGAATGATCCCACTGCGTTTTACACCCAAAGGAAGTCAGCCCATTGTAATTAGCTGCAGTAAGGTGGATAGTATGCAAGGGCATTATGGTTCTGGATGCTTTGTTGAGATACTTAATGGGCTGAGTTCTGATGGTTTGCTCTCTCAGTTTTGTATTCTTCCAATTTTACGTTCAGTTCTGTACATTACCACACCACGTTGCAATTTTTCTTTTTAAAAAGGTCCTCATGGAAATTTATCGGCATTTTTGTGTTAATTTCTCCTAGTCATAGAATCATAGAATTGTAGAGTTGGAAGGGACTGTTAAGAGCCATGCAGTCCACCCACCGGCTGTGCTGTAATAGATAGATAGATAGCTAGATAGATAGATAGGTAGATAGATAGATAGATACTATGTGCATATATTGCCTAACATACAGAATTTTGCAAAGCAGTTTCTTGTACTATAATGCATTGAATATTATTTTCATGAGCATGTGCATTTTACCTCAGAGTATACTTTTACTGGGCAGAGAACTGCATTGCAAAATTCAGAGGATTTTGAAGGATGTCTGTGTTGTTTTTCTGATATTGTTTCAGAATGTGCAACTTAGGTTTGAGTTCAGATGTGAACTGAACTGACTTTCTCCCCCATCTACAGATCTAGCCTTGTTTAGCTGGCTGCTGTAATAAAGAGACACATGCAGGTAGCAAAAAATGGTGGAGCTCCCCTTTGGCCAACCAACCTTCCTCTTAGTCCAAGTGAATGGCCTTCGCCACGCTGCCTCCTTTTTTTCTCCTGCTCTTCTCTTACCGTTTGTCCTTTAATGGGGGGGAAAGTGTCTTGTGCAATGTTAAGCTTTTTAATATGCTTCTGAAGTTTACAGGAATAGCTTCTTAATCATTTCACCCTCAACCCCCACACCCCATTTTCCTATGTAACAATGTGTATCTTAGAGTAATATTGTTCCCTGCTATGTAGAGGGGTTGTGAATTCTCAGATCGTTATGTAAGTGTTAGCAATACAGGCTGGTAAACCATTTGGCTGTTGTATTGGTGTTGAAATGAATAATAAATGGGAGGAGGGCATCAGAGTTATTTTTTTAATATGCTATCTCTATGTATAAATAGTCTGGAGTTACTACGATCACTGTTCCCAATATTGAGCTTACATTTGCTCAACTAGGCCCTGACCTGGGTCCAGTTAACTTAGATTGCTATCATGGGAACAGCCAGGATTTATTTGGGGGGGGGGGGGCACGCTTTATGCTGGCGGGGGGGGGGGACCGAATTTTCTGTGACACAATTGGTCAACTAGTTAAGTATTTATTTATTTATTTATTTACTTGATTTAGTGGGGGCAGCTGTCCTCCCCTGCCCCCCTGGCTATGCCCATGATTGCTATGTGCCAAATTGTATGGAAAGAGCTCAGCTATAAGCTTAGTGCTGAATGCATCTCTCCTACTCAAGTGACTGAGGAGACGTTTGGGTAGCCAAACTTGACTAGAGGTCATTGATTGGGTTATTTCTGGGTTAGGCGGAGGTCAAACAGTTATCCATAGTACTTCTGATGTGAGCCAGAGGCTCCCGGCCAAACTAGATTCATAAAATATACACAGCCTCAGTTTCTGGGGTGATGCAATTGCCATGATCCAATAGGTGTACATTGGGACCACTATTTAGGGTAACGGTCTAGAAGCAGGTGGCAAAGGCAGAATCCAAAAGCAGAAGAAGCCAGGTCTTGAGTTGATAGACTAAAGGAGCATTGCACCTGAGACACTAGTGATCATAGCAGATTTCTGGAAACAATGAGAAGCTGGGACTCTAAGGCAATCGCAGAAAATCCTAGATGGTGCATGGAAGAACTGAAACTAGTTCGTTTGCTTCTCTGGGCTGCATAAGTGGCTTGACCTTGTTGATACATTGCTGTTCTGCCCTTTGCTAGCTAGATATAAGTTTCTCTATATTCTATAGGCCCTCTCTCTAAAGGCATCGTTTCTCTATGTATTGGCCCTAGGGAGTTCCACAAGACCTGTTCACCAAAATACAGTACTGGAATTCATAGGAATTCATAGAACTGAAAGGAACTATGAGGGTCGTTTAGTCTAACCCACTGCAATGCATGAATCTTTTCCCCAACATGGCACAGAAATCTGATATAACAGTGCAGTCTGGCAGCATTGCTTGCTCAATAGAAGGATATAACAAGTTAAGGTTTTCCTTTTGTTCAGTCCTCAGGGCTGGAAATTGCAAATAGAAGTCTCATTTAAGGATCAGTCCTGAAATATATTGTATTTTTTTTTAAGTCTCTGTTTCTATGAGCTAACATCCAAGAGCCCAGTCCAAAGCTGCTGGATACTTTTGCTTCCTTCAGTGGGGTTTCAAACAGTCCCTAAATATATGTCAAGAGACAACAGGTGGATACAACAAACAGAATGGGGGGGGGGGGCGTAGAGCAAGTTAGCACTGAGATGATTTTGATTAGCATAATAAGCAGCAATCACAGCACACCAGCTGCCTAGCCATTGTCAAGTGTTTTGTAGGCATTGTGGAAAAAGGTGACTTTTAAGAAGACATCTGAGGGAGGAGGATAGCTCCGCAGATTTCTACCAAAAGTTCTTTCGTGAATAAAGGGCACTTGGGAGGATACATTCAAGGACTTCAGGGGAAATCGTAAGCAAGGACCTTCCAGACTAGCAGTCCCAGCGAAGCAGTCGAGTGAAAGTTGGAGAAACTCAGCCATGGTACAAATTAAAATACAAAGGGGCTACTACTACTTCTTTGGGGTCATTTTATCTAATCACCTTAATCAGTGCGGTGCAATGGTTACAGCAACCTTTGCACATCTGATACTAGATGAATGGGGCTATAACTGCTATCAGCCCCAGCCAGCATGTTCTGATGGGAGTTGCTGTCCAAAATAGCTGGTCGCTGAAGTCTCTGTTAGTGAGCTTGGAAGGCCAAATCGGTCTGTTGTTGGCCTGTGTCAGTTTCAGATGTGTTCATTCATAATGTCCATTCTGTTTCATTTTTGCATCAATCTCCATTAAAAAAAACACACATGACAATCCATATTATTTTTCTTCCCAAAGTATGAATTTTGGTATACACCTCCCCCCCCCCAATACATTTTAACTTAAAATGTGGGTTTCTTTGTACAGTTTTCTGAGGCAAGAACTGTGTCACATAATTTGGTAAAGCATGAAAACGGAAGGGAAAGTGTGTTCTGAAACACATATTAGGCCAGGCAGTGTGAATTACGTCAGTTTGCTTAAAAGTGTGAACAGAACAAAAACCCCAGTCCATCCCTCTGAGAGCTCTGGAGTTGGATGAGCTATGAATCTCGCTAAGTGCCATTGGTATTATGGTAGCGTCTCTCAGCATAACTTGACCTCACAGTATGGTTGGGAGGCTAAAACACTGCCCTGTGCTCCTTGAATGAGGGCCAGGATATTAATGTAACCAGCAAGCAGCACCTTGGGTAGCTGCAAGTTCCTGGACCTTTCTTTTCAAGCATTCTGATAAAGCCTTCCACTGTAATTTCCAGCAATGACATTGTGAACGATTTCAGTGGTGACTGCCTTGTTGCTCCATCCTCCCTGTTTCTGTAAGCCCAATGACTCACCAGACATCCAGCAGAACAAAGTAAGAGGAGGACAAAGAGCCACCTGCTACTATGGGGGCCACCAGGCCCCAGCCCAATCAAATGGTTTTAAAACAGCAACAGTGGTGATGTATGAGCAAAGGAAATGGTTGGTGGACAAGCAAAAGGAAAGGGGGAAAGAAACAAAAGCAAAACACCTGGAATGTGCTTTGGGCAGTTATGTATTAAATGCATTGGTGTGGGGGTTGGAGGATATATTTGTCCAGCATTCGTGCAAAGTGAACAACAACAAAAAATAAATGCCCGAAGATAATGCCAAAAATAAAGTCCCCAAAGACTGGGCCTTGTCTCTGTGGCAGATGCCTCTTGTTCCAGGTTTCCCCATGGTGCCTGGGTTATCAGCAATTTTACACAACTAAGCCAACCTCTTCAATGGTATGAAAATGGTTACTTAGCTCATGGCAAACAAGTTGGATCATTCATTCATGGACCTGCTCATGGATCTAAGGCCTCTCCTCTCCTCATTCTACGACCTTCTGACTACTAAAGCCAATACATAATGAATTCAAGATGAGACTTGCTTTTTTATATACAGACCTAGAGATATGGAACTAGGCCCCACTCTGCTACTTTGCCCCAATATGTATCTGTCACAATAGGAAATGTATGGTGATTGAAGGCCAGTCTAACATCTTGTAGCCAGTGTACAGCTTGCAGAACACTTCCCTCCTTAATTGTATTTTTGTGCTTTCATCCTCCTGCCTGATAGGTGCTCAGGTACCAAACCTCAGACTCTCCCATGAGTAACTTCTCTCCCTCTTGTATTATTACCTACCTAACTTATCCATAGCTCTGGCTTCCTTTTATTTCCTGCCTTCTACTCCATCTCCTATTTCCATCTTCTTTAGGGAGACTTCTGAAAACGTTGCCTGATGTTATTTACCATATGGACTGTTACATTTACCATAGTGACACAGTGGGACAAAGTACGAAAGCTACGGCTTTTGTTAGTTTCTGCTACTGCAGATCTCAAAACCACAAACACAAATCAGGTACATGGAGCCAGTTTTCAATATTAACTTTCTAAGTTGAGCCTGCACAAAAAAAAAGTGTGTTCCTATTTGGTGCAATGGGAATACTTTGCATACACAAGTACCTATTTTACATGCATAAATATATGTTATGGATTAATTGGGAGTTGGCACATGTTCTAGGGGGTGAAAAAGAGGTACTGGAAAGTTGTTGTGCATCAGAAATGAATTGTTGATTTGATGACCAAGGTGTGATATCGAATTCTGTTGATGACATAGGGTTAGATCCTTTGTACGCTTGTATGGGAGCAAGCCTTGGTGAACTTAGTGAAGTTTACTTCTGAGTAAGCATGCACAGGCTTATTCAAGCCGTTGAATTTTCAGACAGCTTTTACGTGGGCACCAAACATAATCATGGAGCATGATATGAAATCAGGAGTATGTTTTTTGAAAAGTACTTGAAATTATCAGCACTTAGGACATTTATGTACTTCAGCACATACAGCAAACAATGGGATTTACAGCAATGAGGCCTACTAGCACCTGAACTTGGGCTTGCTTGACATTGCCTTGCTTCTTTGCTGGAACCTGAGCTCATGCCTAGTGCTCACCAGTGCTGAGGCCACTGCCTGGAACAGAACAGTTCTCCGCCACTGTTTTGACTCTATTTAGAGAAACTCCAGGTTTAAGAGGGGTCCCCCCCTTGGCAAATCCCTAGCTGTGGGCTAACAGCACCAGAGGATGGAACTGGGAAGTCATGTGCTATTTTTATTTCCCACAGTATGGTGAAGTGACACTATATCAGGTAGCCCAGGACACTACATAAGGCAGTCCTGGACCCAGCCGTTGCTGCTAGATAAGCCTGTGGCATGTGGAATGAGAAGACAGGAGGGTCAAGACAGGTTTCAAGGCTGTTGGGCTCTGTTGGACTGGCTGCATTCTGGCAGTCAGGTACTGATGTCAAGTCCAAGGAAAGTTAACACCTGTAGGCAAGTGCCTGAAATGGCAGGAGGTATATTGCTTCCTAGTTGTGGGATACTTTATTAATTTCCTCCAGCAGAAGTAGGAGCCATGGAGAAGCATATAGAGAGGAGCCAAGATGACAGGCTTCAGCCAGCATTTGATTTGCTGATATACTTACCTTATGTGATAGTGACTCATAACAATGTAAGCATGTGGGCACCACTCATTTATAATATAGATGTCGCCAGATTAATGTTTGAAATGTTAGGGCTGAGCTAACAGCTACTTCCATCTTTCTTTTCTTTTCTTGGCTCCCTCTTGAATTTTTTTTGGTGTCTTTGTTTGAACCTCGCGTGTGAGACAAAGCAATGAAATTGGTGATATAATAGTGCTGTCCATCAGTACATAAACACCATGGCATTTCTAGTTCAGAACATTTTTGTCTGTGTAATATCACAAGATATTATTTAGAGAAGTCATTGCCAGGCATGGAGCCCTCAAAGGAGCAGCAACTGTTGCATCTCCCCATTACCAAGCATCTAACATCCTAACAACATCTAAAAATGCCTTCAGAGTACGTTCAGCACTATGAAAAAGGAAAAAGGAAAATATATTAGTACCTCTTCGAAAAGAGCATGCTCTTGGAAAGCATGCTCATATTATTTTAAAGTAGGAGCAAGCATTTTTCACCTGGTACATTCTATTTTTTTAGAAAACCACTGGCTATTCTGTGGGGGTGGAAATGCAGCTGTTCTGGAAAGGATTTTCATGCAGGATTAAAACATTTTATTTCATTATTTCAGTTATACGCTACCTTTCTGACAAGGAAATCATCTTTTTTTGGCTCATGGCTCTCCTCCTCTCCATTTTATCCTCAGAACAGCCCTGTGAGGTAGGTTAGACTTGGCGACAAGCCCAAGATTACCCAGTGAGTTTCATGAGTGAGATGGGGTTGCTATATGTCCTCATTTTCCAGGACACATCCTCTTTTTCATGATGAGATCATAGAGTTCCATAGTTGAAAGCAGAAGTCGGCAAATGTGTCCTCTTTTTTGCTCTTCAAAATAATGGCAACCTTAGACACCCCATCTATACACTTGGAGCTGTATTTAAACAGTTACAGTTGTGACTTCATCAAAAGAATCCTGAGAACTGCAGTTTCTTAAGTGTACTGAGAATTCATAGGAGACCCCTATTCCCCTCTAGAGCTACCATTCTCAGAGTTCCCTGGGGAAAGGGAATGACTGTTATACCACTCCCTGAATTGGCGCTGTGGGTTAAACCACAGAGCCTAAGACTTGCCGATCAGAAGGTCGGCAGTTCAAATCCCCGCGACGTGGTGAGCTCCTGTTGCTCGGTCCCTGCTCCTGCCAACCTAGCAGTTCGAAAGCACGTCAAAGTGCAAGTACAGTGGTGCCCCGCAAGACAAATGCCTCGCAAGACGGAAAACCCGCTAGACGAAAGGGTTTTCCGTTTTGGAGGTGCTTCGCAAAACGAATTTCCTATGGGCTTGCTTCGCAAGACAAAAATGTCTTGCGAGTTCCTGCGGTTTTTTCCCCCCTTCCCCCCCTTTTTCTAAGCCACTAAGCCGCTTATCTGCTTATCCGCTAAGCCGATAAGCCGCTAAAAGCTGCTAAAAGCCGCTAAAAGCCGCTAATAGCGCTAATCCGCTAAGCCGTCAATGGGCTTGCTTCGCAAGACGAAAAAACTGCTAGACGAAGAGACTCGCGGAACGGATTAATTTCATCTTGCGAGGCACCACTGTAGATAAATAGGTACCGCTCCAGCAGGAAAGTAAACGGCGTTTCTGTGCGCTGCTCTGGTTCGCCAGAAGCTGCTTTGTCATGCTGGCCACATGACCTGGAAGCTGTATTCCAGTTCCCTCGGCCAATAAAGCGAGATGAGCGCCGCAACCCCAGAGTCGGCCACAACTGGACCTAATGGTCAGGGGTCCCTTTACCTTTTTAAGAACTCTCCACATTCTTAACGAGCTATTCTTCCCAGGAGTCTTTGGGGGAAGCCATAACTGTTTAAAATTGTATGATACTTATTTAAATGTAACCCTAATGTGGATGGGGCCCGATGGAGATGCAAACTCTGGCCTCCCAGGTCCTGGTCCAGCACACAAAGAATTATGCCACATTATCACAGCTATTCAGCTGAGCAGGGTTTCTACTGCTTAGAACCTGGGCCCTTCAATGCCATCTCTCTCCCATGACAAGAAGCAGCAGAATTAATTGTACATGTTAGTTAGTTTATTTATTGAGTTTAATTATAAGCTACTTTTTAGAGGCAAATGCCCCCACAAGACAGCTTCCGTAAAAAGGGTGGTGCAATGCACCAGCCAAAAATACAAAGAACAATATCAGAATAAAGTAAGCATTAAGAAGGCTATCACAATTAATAAGACAATTTCAGACCTTCAGAATATCCTTGAAACAAGCTGTAGTACCATTTCAACCCTAGCTCTTGCCATTAGGACCACAGCATCTTTTAAGAAAAAGGCAAACTGAGATGTTTACAACCATTAAAGGTCTGTCAGGAAGCATCCCTGCACACCATACCCAGAAGAGATTATATAGCTGTGGGGCCACCTCTGGAGAGGACCTATTTCTCATGCCCGACAGGTGATTGACCTCACTGGTGAGCCTACAAGAAGGGCATCTGATGATCCCCAAAAGCAGGCAAGTTGATATAAGTGAACCTGGTATCAAACTATTCAGGACTTCAGAGCAGGTCAACATGATACCATCCAGAGGATGTTGGACTCCTAGTTCCTAACAGCCTCAGTTAACATGGTCACTGGCCAGGCGTGATGGGAGTCATAGATCAACAGTATCTAGAGGGCACCATGTTTCCTTCCCTAGTTTTAGTGTGTAATGCCAGCACCTTAAAATGAGCCTGGAACTGCATGAGAAACCAGGACAAATCATACAGTAGTAACTGATGCTCTGAGCACCTTAACCCCCCCCCCCAATTCTAACAAATCCAGCCAGCCAGGCAGCTGAAGTTTCTGAGCCATCTTTAAAGGCAGCCCCATGTAGCATCCATTCCAGTTGTCTAGCCTGGATGTCACTAGTGTGTGAGTAAATGCTGGTGAACTTGCTAAGTGTTCATAATGTGCGTGAGGCCAGGGTTTTTTAGGCTCCTAGATCTCTGTGCAGGATTTCGAGTTTTACTTTGGTACAACTTATACAGGCCACCCTGCAGTTGAGCTGCAGAAGAAAACGTCTCTTTGTGAGAGACATTTCGCTTTGCTTTTAAGAATGAGTTTCACAACAGTGATTCATTGAAACCAATGTTTTAATTCAATTTATGATCTAAATGAAGCTGTTGCCAAAAAATGGTTTCTTTTTCTGCCTAGCAGTGCAAGGCTCGTCTTTAAAGCAAAATGCCTCTGGAGAATTTTTAAACAAAGGCGTTCATAAGTACTTTTCCAGCTTTAACTTTCCCTTTTGGATTTTTATTTTTTTAAAAAAATGTAACGAGGTAAAAGCCAACACCCCTGACAGGCAGTGTTGTGGTTAAATCACAATTCTTTTGCTTAAGTGGTGGGTTTATTTGAACAGACACACCGACACAACCATAGCTCAAGCAGCTCTAGTGGGCGCTGCTATAATTTAGGATCATAGCACAGAGGAAAACAGAGTTTTGCCACCTTACATTTAAGAGCTCAGTTTACCACTGGAATTTCTTTTCATTCAATTCAAGCGACAAATAGCACAGAACACTTAAACAACGTTTGTGTGTTTTTATTTTTATTTTTTTAAAACCCAACCCCAACCCTTTTCATGTTGTGAGAGGCACTTATGTGCGCTTTGTGTCTTTTTGTTATTATGGTTGTTAAATACAGTTTTGCTGCAGAAGAATGGCAAAGTATCCTTGGAGCTGTGCCTTTGGTCTCTGCTAATGTCAGTGTTATTCTAGAGGGCTTTCGTTTAGCAAATTTCCCCCCAACAGTGTGGCAATCTCTTATTGCAGCTACATGTGATTTGTTCAGGATTAGCTGCCAAAAAGGCATTAATGGCATCAAGGACAAATATCTCTTTCTACAGGACCACGACACGAAATACATACACAAATACTCCACAGTAAAGTATTATTCTGTCAGACAGGCACAGGGAGGAAAGAAAGAAAGAAAGAAAAAACCCTAAAATGGTTGTGCTTCGTTGAATCAAACAAACAAAAAAGGACAATAAATGTTTTGAAGCAAATAATAATAATTGGCTTAAATTTCCCCTACCCTTAAAAAAAAATAAAAATTGAAGAAAAAGTATGCAATTGGCTAAAATAAGCTGACCAGATTTGCAGTCTTAGTATCCTGAAAGATTTTTGTGGTGAGGGCAGCAGGGTGTCTGGGGTACAGCCAGGAAATGAAGCCGGGTTTGTGACTTCTGGGCCACCTGCCCGCCTTTTTGGTGTCTAATGGTGCAGATGTCAGGCACGGCGGAAGTGTGAACCAGCGCTGGAACGCAGGCTGTCTGCAAGGAAGGAGAGGAGGCTGTGAAAATGCCTGGAACAGCTCAGCACCCGGATAATTTGTAACAGACAACAGGAAGGTCCATTAAAAAACAACAACAACCAACAACCACGGGGCTGGCCTGATGAATCTGGGGCATCTGGTTGCCTTAGGCGAAAAGTACTTTCAGTATTTTTTACTGCCACTATAAAGTAAACAATTGTTTAA